>NC_049993.1:19575356-19626701 GCF_000003815.2 Branchiostoma floridae
TAGTAGGGATTTATGCAACATGGAAGTTAGAAAAACGGTATTCTTAGACTAAGATGTATGAAATACACATGAAGCTATGTCACATGAAAATCAGCTGACATTACGAAGCCAGGTTATTAGACATCCTGATAATAGAATATGCCAAGTGATAGTTACCAAACCAATATGACCAGACTTTGAAAACGGACGGACGTTTTGGACAGCATCTGCTGACGGTCTGTCATCAGTGCACTGATGCAGATGCCGTCAGAAGCGAAGCAAATTTAGTAACGATTATTTGGCGTATCACTCGGCATTCGTTAGTAATTAAGTTAACGGTACAGTCATGATTGCAAACGTTAGGCTCTCTTCCCAACGTCTACTTGAATGTTACACTCTTCCCTTCTCAGACAGGTTGCCAGGCAACGGCGTGTAAATAGACGGCATCCTTACCTGACAATCTTGCTCTTCCTCGCTGCTTGAGTCGTTAGTGGTCAGTCCTTCCCCCAAACCACTCGGACTGGTCGCTCCTTCGGCCATGGTCAGCAGTGGGCGGGAACCTGGACTATAGAAACTCTTATCTTTCCGGGCACATCGTTTTCTCGTCAAGCCCGGAGTTCGGTTTCGTTCGTTTGTCGGACAGTTGATCTGGAAATCCGTGCCGATGTAGTGTTGGTTCAGGGAAAGATATAGTTCCACTGGTTGTAAGAAGGCGGGTAGGGTTATGAACCATCTTCGGATGTACTGTACCGTACCGGGATATCCCTTGGACTTCCCGACATGAACAAGTACGGGGGACCAGGAATCGTTTTATCCCTTTACTGTTCAAAAAGTGTGAAAAAACTCTTATCCGAATACACTAAATGATGTTATATAACTGTAGAAAATACAATTAATATGTAAGTATTATTTTGTTTTAAAATGTTAAAAGTATTTCTTCTAGAAAATTATAATTTCACCTGCAGCACAGTGAGATCGTCTAGGGTCGTCTGAGGTCATTCGAATCTTTGTCAGTAGCATCCAAACAACATTTGTATCTAAAGATCTTATTTACAACAATGTAACATATGGGTTAGCAACTTTAAAATATTCTAGTTGTGAAAAAAATATACTGTTTAATACTGTTATTACTTGTCTTTCTTTCAGAGCCCAATGTATTATTAGATTATCATATACTTTGCGTTTAAATGCTATCAAATGTGATGGAAAGAAAGAAAGCGTGATTCGTATGTTCTCTGATTGTCCGTCTCCAAAACAGGATTTTCAGCAACTTTTCTCCCCTATAGCAGTCCCAGACGATAGCGAAGCATGTCAGCAGCGGCCAACAGCTCGGCTGACCCGAGAAGACCCAACAAAGTCGTCAGGTGAGGCCGCTGGAAATGTTTTAGCATGTGTATGTGGGGAGGGGGGCAGGCCTCATAAATATTGTTCACATTCATAAATGTACATCATATTTGTGGTTATAACCTGTCTAGGATAACTTTTGGCGTGGGATGAAAGTACATTTTAGTATTCTAGTAGGGGAACGGTAACTATTTATGTAAGCATGTTTGCTAGGCCTCAAATTTAGACGATCTTCATCGAAAATATATAACTAGTGTACTAGACTTAATGATCTTGTCTGATCCTGTCAGGATTAAGCACATGTACACCCTAGCGCCAGTAGGCACGTCCGACCACTGTGTAGTAGTCTGTAAACTCAACTTATCTTTACCTAGCAAATGTATCAAGCGCCATGTATGGCTGTACAATAGGGCTAACTTCGACTTGTTTAGACATGAGCTAAGTAAGGTTAACTGGCAGAGTTGTATGATAGGCTCAGTAGATGACAGATGGGACAGCTGGAAGCAAAAATTCCTCAACATTGCAAAACACACTATCCCAAACAAAATGGTCAAAGCCAACTCCAAATCCCACAAGCCCTGGGTCACCCCAGACCTTCTTGAGCTTATACAACATAAGACAGATCTGTACCGTGAGTACAAATTCTCACGATCTCCAGAGGACTGGAAAATCTACACTAACTGTAAGAACAGGCTCACCTCAGAGCTTCGCAAAGCTGAGCGTGAGTACTATGAAACCATCAGTGACACCTGTAAGAGTCCAGACGCCTCAAAGCTGCTCTGGTCAGTTCTTAACAAGCTTACTGGCAAAGGAAGCAGAGGCATACCAACGCTCTCTAACGAGGGTCTACTAGTCGACAAAGACAAAGACAAAGCTGAACTCCTAAATAAAATATTTGTAAACATCACCAAAGACTGCAACCACCCTGACAGGACAAAGAAACTACCAATACTTACCTCCAAGCAGTTTACATCACTCCAAGTCACTTCAGAGGAAGTTCTAACCGTGCTACAGAGTCTCCAAGTGAACAAAGCTCCGGGACCTGACGGCATCCCAAACAGATTACTCAAGGAGGCTGCGCCTGAAATCTGTGACTCGCTACGGTGCCTATTCAACAACTCCCTGGCGACTGGACTATTCCCCACAGAGTGGAAGCAGAGCAATATAACCCCTGTATACAAAAAGGGCGACAAAACTGACCCCTTCAACTATAGACCAATATCCCTGCTACCAACAGTAGCTAAGGTGATGGAACGGCTCGTGCACAACCACCTGTACAGCTACCTGGAAGATAACAACCTTCTACATAGCCACCAGTCAGGCTTTAGAAAGGGTGATGGAACCGTCCTTCAGTTAGTTCGACTTGTACATGACTGGGCCAAGTCGATAGATGACCCTAACACCTCCTGCACAGCAGTGGTTTTCTTAGATGTTAAGCGAGCTTTCGATACAGTTTGGCACCAGGGACTGACATACAAGCTTACGCGCTACGGACTGGGGGGACCTCTACTACACTGGTTCCATAGCTACCTAACGGGAAGGCAACAAAGAGTTGTCATAAACGGTGTGACCTCATCCTGGGGTTCAACGGCAGCAGGTGTACCTCAAGGCAGTATACTGGGACCTTTGTTGTTCCTGCTGTACCTAAATGATCTGATGAGCCTCCCATGCAGGTCATCACTAAACTGTTTTGCAGACGACACATCTCTCTACAACTCAGCCAAGACTGTGCAGGAAGTGGCAGCCACCACAAATATAGATCTACAACTAGTATCCACCTGGTTTCTTGACTGGGGCCTCAGTTTACACCCTGATAAGTGTAAGGTAGTCTGCATAAAATCTGATCGTAACAACGTCCAGCTACCTCCTATCTACTTACTCGGGAAGATTGTGGAACAAGTGCCTTTCTACAGCCATCTAGGTGTTACCATTCACCAATCCCTCAGATGGACGGAACACGTACAGGTGGTCACAGGCAAGAGTAGAAAACTGCTAGGCCTCCTGCGCAAAGTCAGTGGCAAACTTGGAAGACAGGCCTTAGAAACAGCATACTTTGCTCTAGTTCGACCCAAGTTGGAGTACGCGTCAGCGCTACTGGGTGACTTGGCAAGTTCAGCTAGCAGGTTGCTAGAACAGGTCCAGTACCAAGCAGGCCTTCTCGTCACAGGGGCGATGAAAGGTACTCCAAAATCTAACCTACTGCAGGAACTGGAATGGGACACTCTAGCCACCAGACGACAGCTCAACTCACTCACCATCATGTATAACATGATGAACGGACGTGTACCCCCACATCTACAGCTGCTTACTCCGTCAACAAGAGGCGCCCAGTCTACAACACGTCTACAGCTACGTAACAACACTCACCTTCATGTTCCTCGTTGCCGGACCCAGACATTCAAAAACAGCTTTATTCCTTTCACATCGTCACTCTGGAACCAGCTACCGCAGACAGTCAGAGACGCCCAAAGCCTCACTGATTTCAAGAGAGTTAGCAAAAAGCATCTGCTATCCACAAGGCACCACCAAACTTACCGACGACTCGGCCCAAGGCACAGTAACATCCAAGCTGCCAGGCTACGCATGGGTTGGTGCCAACTAAACAGTACTTTGTACAAAATGAACATCAAGAGCAAACATTGTGTCTGTGGGGCTTCCTCCGAAACAGTTCAACACTACCTGCTACACTGCCCCCTGTATTCCGACCAGCGTAGCAAACTCACCTCCACCGTTGAACGCCTTGTACAACAACGGCCTACTGTTTCACTCCTGCTCCAGGGCTCACCTGACCATGACGCTGTCACCAATAGACAGCTTTCAGAAGCACTGTGTGTGTACACGATATCTACCAAAAGATTCACTTCCAGCCGTACCTCTGTCCAGTAAATCCTTAGCTAGTTCGTACAAAAGGGATAGCTTTAACTGCTTTTAATGTAAAAACTATTTTATTCTATTGCTTGTATATACATGTCCATTTTGTATTGTATATTTATATGTCTGTGGCCACGATATCAGCTTCGCTGCCTAGTGCCCGCAGTGTGTTGTCCTGTTACAACTTGAATAAAGAAAAAGAAAAAAAGAAAGAAAAAAAAAGAAAATATATAAATTAAAAATTATGATATATTTTTCCCACATATAAAATTGTGGGAAAATTATATATTTTGAAATTGATGTTATATGTTCTGATGTGCTTATGTCTGTCTAAATGCGATAGAACTCATGCTCTTTGTTCATATTTAAAAAAAAAAGTGACATAATTGATAGATTTCTAGACGACTCGCCCAAAGACTAACTTGCCCCAACTATTTACTACCGACTCGCCCCAAGTTAGGGGGACCGGGAATACAGGACAGCCCTTGCTTTTATGCTGTCTTTGTACAGATATATTCTGCTTGTAAATATAACTTTATATGCTAACAAAACCTCGTCGCTTAACTTCTTTTTTTGCCCGGTATTTAGCGGCGAACTCGGGATCCGCGGGCGGGCCGGGTTGGCATGTCGGCCCGCCCGCTTTATTGATAATTTTTGCCCGGACTGGCAGCGCTCTTATGTCACTAAAGTGGCAAGCTTTATTGACAAATATAACAGAAGTATATTAGTATATGTAACATAGTTTCATAACAGCCTATGTGTATTAATTTGAGATACTTGAGATTACAGTGAGCGGCGCACACCCCTGGGCCGATATGCAACATATACCCGCCAGCACGCTAGCGCCCCGGCGTTGATCGGGCGTTAAATAAAAGTGTCAAACCGAAGAGAACGTTAAAATTAGAGCGACGAGATTTTGTTAGCATATAAAGTAATATCTAAAATTTGGATATACGTTTGTTAAAGCAGTGTAAAAGCAAGGGCTATCCTGTATTCCCGGTCCCCGTAACTTGGGGCGAGTCGGTAGTAAATAGTTGGGGCGAGTTAGTCTTGGGGCGAGTTGACCTGTTACCAATTGATAAATACCTTACCTTTATACCACATCCAGGAGAGAAGGCTTCAGCCTGTAGTGTCCTGATCTACTTTCTTCATGTGACGTACTTTCGACACTCCCCGTGTTTGTCTAGTCTCGCCTTAAACTGATTAACACTATCAGCATTGACAACTGAATCTGGTAACGCATTCCAGTTCGATACAGCTCTGGTACTGAAGACGTGAGATCTCACTCTGGTCTTAGCCAAGGGGACTTGCAGCTTAAACCTATGACCTCTGGTAACTGACTGTTCTACCTATGGGGAGAAGAAACTACGTGGGGGAATTAAATAAATAAAAAACATGAATGTGCTGATATATTTGTTTGTATTTTGTGAAGGTACAAGCCCCCGTCGCAGGAGCGTCTAGATGACCCCACCCCAGACTACATGAACCTGCTGGGGATGATCTTCAGCATGTGTGGGCTCATGATGAAGGTAATTTCCTCTATCTTATAGACAAAAAAATCAGGTGTAAAATGCGAAAAAATTAGTGTCACTGGTAGTCAATTTGTAGTTTACCAAAAATGTGGGCACATGATGAAGGTAGGGCTGAACAGGACAGGTACATTTCATTTAAGAATTTCCATGATATTAATCCTCAGAGAGAGTGACATGAGTGAGTGATTGAGATCCAAGAATCATAATTAGAATTGTGAAAGAATTAATTTGCATTGAGAGTTTTTTTTACTTGAGACCCCAAAATCAGAAGCAAAAATGTTATGATAAAGCATATTGTCCCCATTTAAATTGTCCTTTGAGTCTTATTTGTGTCAGTTTTAAACTTTTATGTTCTATGGTGCTCCATTCCTAACGTGTTCATAATGGGGTTTTCTAGGTCGTAGTAAACATTGCTTGGTGTTGTCTGAGGAGGGTTATGATGTTTGTGTGTGTGTTGAGTTTCTTGTGTAATCTTCGAAGGCACTTCAACATTAACAGTGTGTGTTTCTATAAGGAGATGAATATCATGTTAGTTCTACTTGCATGTTCCTCTTGCAGATGAAGTGGTGTGCCTGGGCTGCTGTCTACTGTGCCTTCATCAGTTTTGCCAACTCCAGGTCGTCAGAGGACACCAAACAGATGCTCAGTAGTTTCATGTGAGTTACCATGGATACTAGAATGTTCTGTCGTATTCTTGTGATTTGATATTGTATATATTGCTATGTCTTTATGTAATGTTTTGTACATAAAGAATATGGTAAACTGTGTATTTCAAGTGGAATTTGCGCAGTTTCCCTTCATTTCAAGTTTAGTCTTACTGTTATCTAAGCACATCTCTAACAATGAGATAGACGTATGGTGATTCTGCTGTTCACAAGACACCATCTTTTTGCCCTTACAAATGTTTTGACATGTTTTATTTTCTCCCATCCTGCAGGTTGTCCATCTCAGCAGTAGTGATGTCCTACCTACAGAACCCCCAGCCCATGCAACCTCCATGGTGACACAGAACAGTGTAGAACAGTCTAGAACACTCTTTAGCAAATCATCAATTGTTATAATGGCACATCAAGCAAAATTTTTAAAGCTTCAAAGTTGAAACTCAATTCCGCCTCTTGTCTGTACTCTGCTATCTCAACCGTCGCCATAAGTTCCTGTAGGCGTTGCCACAAACCAGCTGTCAGCCAATCAGAGAATAGCCCTTTCAGTTTTCAATAGGGATCTCGCATATACAAATGTATCCTTGATATTCATAAGCAGGGCGGTCAGGAACTGATGGTGACGGTTGAGATAGCAGAGTACAGACAAGAGGCGGTTTGCTGGCGCCATTGGATGTCTCTGCGTAGGAGAATGAATTTCACGTGATAGCAAGCTATTTCTAGTCTCAATCCTCCTCAACTAATGGTCCTGCTTCTTTGCCTAAAAGAATGTCGATTTGGCTCATAACTGGATATAGTTTCGAGTCCCCAACCTACAGAATATGAATTGTTTAAAAGACTGTCATCTCATATTGCATGAACTTCTGATATTTTAGTGCTTGGTTAGCTCTTGTTTAGCTAGGTTAGTTATTTAAAGCAAATAATTACAAATCCTGAAATGGAATAACACATACATTGTACAAATGTACATGTGTGACATTACAAACCCTGCAATGCTTGTGAAAACCTCTCTTTTTAACTGAAATGAAATGCTACAGGAGAAATATCATCTCTGATTATCAAAGGTCCTACATTATATTTGAAGTTAATTTCTGTATGAATAATTATCAACATTGTATGATACCAAACAAGATGAAATGATACTTGAATGCAAGTTCATCTGTGATGGTAGTTAACATGAAAGATGAAATGATAAAAACATGAATTCTGTAAATCTGTTGCATATCTGATGAGACTAGTTGGACATACTGTGTAATCTTGGTTTGAGACTTTGCAATAAATAAATACATTACCCCCACTATTTAGATATGTCTGATGTCTATTTCCATTATATCCATTAATACAAGAGTTGCAGTGTGAATGTTTTTACATTTTTATTCATATGTACAATACATGCCAATTTGTCAATGCAAACCTGACTGTACTATGCAGTGTATCCTCAAAAATGTATTTCTTGGAATGTAACCCGGCTAATTGAATGCATGAAGAATACCATGCAAATGTTCTGAGATACTAACATACATGCGCACATTGCCAGACGCCCACATCGTCAAGCATCTTGACTGCAACATAATAGGATAATCAGGTACAGGTCATAAGTTGACAGGTCAAGGGTCAGTGATTGAGTCAGACGTGCACACGCGAAAATTTTTATATCACAGGATTTCAACTTCAAGACGTCATCCTGAAGGTCAAGATGTTCCAGAAACCCTTCAGAGTCAAGTCCAAGACGGTCATCCGTGGTTCCGATAGGTAATGATTATGTAAATATTTTTTATTCTCGATATTCTGATGCAACAGTTGCAGTGTATGTATGTGGGGAGGGGGGTCGTTCGGCATTTTGCATCATATTACGCAACCTTTACTAATCGTATAATTTACACATTGAAATAATGAAATAGGAACTTTCTACTGCAGGGAAAAACAATTCTGTTCTTTCTGTAACACAAAGCTTCGTAGCTATCAAAAAAGTACCACACCTTTCTACAACGGGATCAAGTTTGACAACGCAAAAAAAATTATGATGTCATGTCTCATAAATATCAAATATCTCTGACACACACACCTAAAAGTCCTTGGTCTAATTTAGAGTACGTTAAGTACAGGAATTTGAATTTCAGAGGGCATCAAATCAGTTTGTTTAAAAAAATCTTCACATAAATGATTGATTGAGTAAATGGTTGATTGATTGATTGATTGGTTAACATAATAAATGACAAGCTTTGGTATTTTCAAAAGAGTAGCAATGGATATCAATTAACCTATACGTAGCACTGCAATAATGAAGAAGACAACATATAATATTTTCCCGCCCTCTAACAATTTCAAGCAGATGTAGGGAAGGCCCTCCCCTCGCTAACAGAAGACCAGCTGCAGGAGTTGGTACCCACCAAGGCGGACATGTCCATCATGAAGATTTACATGAAGTCATGACAGTAACTTTTGTTTATCCAGGAGGAAACTGAGAGCTGACGTAGCAAAGTCCCTCCACTCACTAACAGAGAAACAACTGTCAGACTTGTTTTGTACACAACATTAGTAGGCATGAGCTTTGTAACAAGTCATATTAACCAGTATTTTGTCTGTTAATGTGTTATCAGGAGGAAACTTCGAGCAGATGTAGGGAAGGCTCTCCCCTCACTAGCAGAAGAACAACTGCAGGAACTGGTACCCACCAAGGAAGACATGTCTACCATGAAGATTTACACTCACTCTGGCAGGAACGTCACGGTCTACTGTCTGGGGAACAACCCTGTCTTCTTTGAGATGGACAAGAACGTCTTCCCTACAGGTCAGAGAATAGACTTTTTCATATACTGAGTCAAAACTGGAATAGTTAGAACGGAGTAGAAACAGAAAGAAACAATATCCTTACTCCTGGATTCGAGCCCGCGTCGAATCCGGGCCGCCAGAACATAAACCGCAAGACGCTAAATCACTATTCTACAAAAGGCTGACAGCTGTTTGGCATGGTCGTTTGGCGGTACTTGAACCACACATAGCTTTTGTTTGAGCACCTTTTACAATTTTAAGCACCACCACCTCCAATGGCCTTGCTGAAGCCATGCAGCCTTGGCATGATACACCAGAAGGGACCTTTGCCCAGTAAGATTAAAAAAGAGATGTCAGATGTAGCAGCCACCTGTTAGAAGTCTATAGCTTAGTATCTAACACTAATCTATAAAGTATTGCCGTCAGTAGATTTGAAAAATCACTGAATGCTTAAATTTTGGGCCTAAGTCACACCTGAATGCTTGTGCACACATAGTCAGAAATGGTTGGGCATAATGTGAAGTGAAATTTGTAAGTGTAGATTCACATTTCTAACAGAACTTCTTCCCCCTTGATATCCCCAGTGTACAGCTTGTGGAGAGTACCTGACATGTTACCCTGTCTCACCACCTGGACTGATGTACTCAAGAACCTCTGTGGAGGGGCAGGTCAGTTCCTTAAGTTCTCATGGTTCCTTAAGAACCTGTGTGGAGGGGCAGGTCAGTTCCTTATGTTCTCATGGTTCCTTAAGAACCTGTGTGGAGGGGCAGGTCAGTTCCTTAAGTTCTCATGGTTCCTTTTAAAAGAACCTGTGTGGAGAGTACCTGACATGTTACCCTGTCTCACCACCTGGCCTGATGTACTCAAGAACCTCTGTGGAGGGGCAGGTCAGTTCCTTAAGTTCTCATGGTTCCTTAAGAACCTCTGTGGAGGGGCAGGTCAGTTCCTTAAGTTCTCATGATGGTTCCTTAAGAACCTGTGTGGAGGGGCAGGTCAGTTCCTTAAGTTCTCATGGTTCCTTAAAGAACCTGTGTGGAGGGGCAGGTCAGTTCCTTAAGTTGTCATGGTTCCTTAAGAACCTGTGTGGAGGGGCAGGTCAGTTCCTTAAGTTCTCATGGCTCCAGGTCCTTAAGAACCTGTGTGGAGGGGCAGGTCAGTTCCTTAAGTTCTCATGGTTCCTTAAGAACCTGTGTGGAGGGGCAGGTCAGTTCCTTAAGTTCTCATGGTTCCTTAAGAAACTCTGTGGAGGAGCAGGTCAGTTTCAGCTCTTGTTTTCAGCTATGAAACTATTTTGAACAGTTATTAAACAACTGAAGACTGCAGTTAGTAAGAAGAAAGAGTATGAAGTGAAATTGCTACCAGAAATGAGCTTTGTTTTGTTTGCTAGTCTTTTCAGTGTATGTATGCCCTAATTTGCTGAAACTACAAGACTTAGTGTTATTGCTGTGCCATTACTTCATCATATTACTGACAAGTGACAACACTGTGTGTGTCCCCTCCTGCAGACCTGATGTTGCCCGGAGTGATACCAGGAGAGGAGGGGCTGCCTGTGATTGAGAAGAACAGCCTGTGTGCCGTCTCACTTCTGGGGAACAGGTAACAGATTACCTCTCTATAGACCCGAGGACATTATACAAGATGTGTATAATGTCCTTGCTAGACCTTAGGTCCTCTGGCAACCTTTTTTGGATAGGTTGACATATCAAATGTCCTCCAGAAGTGTTTTCTTGTGCAGCTAGTAACATTGCCTCCAGATTAATACACTGCAAATACCCTTCACCTCCTGTATCGGTTCATGAATATTTGTGGAAAAGAAGAAAATAATATGTGTTTACTTACTGATGCTGTCCCACCTGTTAAGGTGACATGAACTATGACCTGTACAATTGTTCCGTAACACTTAACTGTTCAAACCTGTTCCTTGTTCCTTGACCCATGTCTTGAGATATTGGTCTATATAATGCTAATTCCAGACCTGTGACTGTCATTCACCTGCAACCATTGACCGCTCTATGAACGCCATAACTCTTTACTCTTGCTGTCCTGTAGAGCCCCCATTGCGGTAGGCAGGACCACGATGTCATCATCTCAGATGCAGGAGTGTGGGATGAAGGGGAAGGGAGTCACTGTGCTGCACACGTACCTGGATCAGCTCTGGTGAGCAACAGTTTATACCCAAACACTCTCAAGATACCTTCCAGGACAAGATCGTCTGTGTTGATAATGCAGAAATTGAAAAGTTTCCTAAGAAGGTAGAGTTAATACTTCAAGATAGAATTAACTCAAGATAGCCCAGGTTACATTCCATTAATTACTCCTCCTGTTCAGGGAACATGGTGACCAGACCCCCCTCCCCACCATGGCTACCCAGCAGTCCTGTCCTGAAGGTCATGTGCCTGACCTTGACTCAGGAGATGCAACATCAGAGGAACAACTGCAAGGACAACTTGCTGCAGAAGCCTCAAGCACCACGGACACTGTACCTATAGAAAACCTGGTCTTAAATGATGACCTTGGTGATGAAGGTGACCTTGAGAAAGTAAATGACCTTGATACAGAGATTACTGTAGGTGGAGTGAAGGATGATGGGAATGAATGTGGAGAGGAAGAAGGAGAGACAAGAGATGAGGAGGATGAGGTATCTCCTGTCGGTAAGACAGACCAATTTCTCTCCCTCTCTACAATTCATCCCTGCCAAGTTTACTTTACAGGGACTATCACATAGATGTTATTAAACCTTTAAGTGTTTTCAAAAGTAGAAGGTACATGTATCAACTTCATGTTAGTGTTGAGGCTAGTAAATGAAATAAGACAACAGCTGTAAATGTAATTAAGCTCCATTAAATTGTATCTGCCACTTTGAAAAACAGTGAGAGATCTCTGGTGCAGCACACCCCTTGTATGCACAGTGTAGACATACAGGGGTGCATTATTATGGGAGATTTGTTGAGACATATTATTGAGGGTGCGGTATATACATGGCCTGGCAGAATTGTGATTAACTTTAAGTTAGTAGATGTTAACTTCTGTTGTTTCTGTTGTTTGACTGATCTGTTTTGTGTTAACGTTATGTGATTCCACAACGCATGTGTTACCTGGCTAAAAAGGCTATAGGATGACTTTTACCCTTACCTATACCTGTTGCATTCCCTCCCCCCCCTTCAGACCAAATGGACTCTCTCCTGTACCAGTGCTTCCTCCACGCCCTGAAGACAAACGTGAAGAAGACTGACCTTCCCCTCCTCACCAGTAAACTCCTTAGAGGCCACATGCAGCCTTGTTGGTGAGTAAGACTTCACATAGTTACTGTGACTTAAGGATTGGCATGTTTGATGGAAGAATAACACCTAAGCTCAAAGGTTTGCATGTAACATTCTTTTTGAACAGTCAAAGGTAACATTGATCATAGAAAACTTATATGTTTTTTTTTCAATTACATGTATAAAAAGGGTAGAAACTGTTAAAGTTGAGTATTTGCTTTGTGATTTTGAGATTTGTGTATACTATTTAAATTAAAGGAATCATGATTCAGAAATATATCTTGATGGCATTTTAAAGTTTTCCAGGTGAACTATAAAAAATAAGGGTATTAAACAGTGGGGATTTCCCACAAGATTTTACATTTTTCTTAATTCGTTCAATTCTTCAAACCCTAAAGTTTGTAGAGCCCAATGGATATATATAGGGCAGCAAGTTCCCTTGCTGTTTCAGTATCAGTTGTTTTCCAGTCACAAGATACCCAGACACAAGGACTGCAGCAGTCAGATTTATTTTAGTATTTTTACTACAACAACACAGCAGTGTAGCCATTCATTCTGGTCCATAAACTTGTAAAGCTTGCAAACTCTGTGGCAGTAAAGAATACTTTTTACACTCAACAATACAAGCCAGCTTGCTGATAGTAGATGAAACCATTATACTAATTAAAAATATCTTAACATCTTGCCTAAAGAAGATTCTTGTAAGATTTCATGTATGAAGTTGCTTTTGTTTACTGCTTTGTACATGGATCTATAGAGAGTGAAATTTGGATACTTCGATACTTTATTCAGCTCATTAGCTATATGTACATAATTTCATCATAAAATCTGTCATAAATGTTGAAGTGGAAGTTTGGAAAATTCAAACTCAACCAGAGTGGTCCCCAACTAAAATGGTTCATTAAAGAAGTATCTGGTTATATAACTGACACTTTTCAGGTTATGTTTCAGTATTTTTTCTATGCCATACCATTTTCCGTCGGCTTGTTAGGAAATATTGTGTTCCTGTACCTAGGATGTTCTGCACTGTTACATGTATCTGTACTTCCTGATACAGTGGTAAACAGTATCAGTAACAAACACATGTCCATCCTCTGTCACAGCCACCCCGTGAGGATTGTTCAGTTTGTCCCTATCACTGCTGATTGTTGACACCCACATGCCATTTGGGTGGAACACCTGAAGCTTCTTACCATGTTCTACCCCACCTACACCAGACCTATCTCCAGCATTTGCCAGAACTATGTTCCCCTTGCTGTCAGCTGACACCCCATGAGGAGTCCACATGTCCTGTGGCTGTGTGCCCCACTGACCAAACTTGTGTTGGAAGTTCAGATTCTTGTCAAACACCTGAACACGGCTGTTTTCTTTATCTGCCACAATGATGTTGTCTTCTTTATCCACACAGACAAAATATGGGCCATTAAACTGCCCCTCCTCCTGCCCCTTCCCTCCCACCTGTTTCACCAGTGTCCCATCTGCCTCAAACAGGAAGATGCTGTGTTTGCCATAATCAGCTACAACAACCCTCCCATCCCTCTGTACTGCCAGGCCATAGGGCAGTGTGCAATATTCACCCAGAGGAAATTTGTGCAGCAGTTTTCCTGATGGGGAAAATTTCTTCACTTCCTTCCCAGAGTTCACCACTATGGTGCCATCAGTCTGAACTGCTAGTCCTCTTGGGTGGGTAGTAGGAAATGAATGACAAAACTTCCCACTCAGATCAAACACCTGAACACGATTGTTGTAAGTATCAGCCACATACAGCCTGTCACCCCTGACTGCTACACCTATAGGCCTGTCAAACTGCCCCTGCTGGCTGCCCTCCTGCCCAAACCTCAGTACAGGGTTGTTACTGCCCACATCTACAGTGATAGAACCCAGGTCCTTCATAATCCCCATACAGACCCCCAGTGTGTGTTTCCCTGACTCCTGAGGTCTCCACTCTCCACCCCAGACCCTCCTAACTCTGCTAGTTTGTCCCTTCCTTGCAGCTAGTGGGGGGCTGGTGTGTGCTGTAGTCTGTATCAGGGTGGTTTTGCCCAGCTGTGGCGAGGTCACCTCTATCTGTGGTGTAACATCCCCACCTGTAAGATCTGCAGTGTTGGTTGTGACTGTGACAGAGCAGGGCAGACTCTCTACTGCTGGTTCTTCTACATGAAGAGTAAATGCGGACAAGGAACCACCAGACACCTGGGATAAGCTGCTGGGTTGAAAGGTCACTTTTGTATTACCTACAAAACTCTTGTGTGTTTGCTGCAAGGGCAGTTTCTGAAGCCTTTCTTCCATTTGCTGCCTCAAGATGTGAAAATCCTTATCATCTTTACAGTCTAAAATATTTTGAGACAATGCTACCTCTTCCTTAGTCTTTCCTAGCTCCATCTGCAATTTCTTTTTCTCCTGAGTCAGTTCCTCTCTCCTGTCTCTGTTGACCTCTTGTGCCTTTTTGACCATCTCATGCTCTTCCAGCTTTAGATTTAGGTTTAGTTGTGACCTCAGTTTTTTGTAGTGCTGTTGGATTTCCTTCTCGACTTCCTGACAGTTCTGTTTGACAGCGCTGATTTCCCGGTCAATAGTCTCCATTTGCCCAGTTATCTTGGAGATGGCTGCTTCGGCTTCTGCTTTGTACTTTGGTGCAAACCTTTTGCCTACATTAGGAACAAATTGGAAATATATATATATATATATATATACATTGTACTTAGAAACCCCGACTCACCCTGTAGTGCTTTAATCTTGAAAGAATCTTTTGTTAGATGACTGTCAATGACATTAGAAAAACACATCTGAGCAACTTGATTACATTATGATTGTTTTTTTTACACATTCAGTGATCACTGTACAAGTTGTAATGTATGTGTGTAAAGCCTCCAGTTAGCCACATGATTTTCTGCCTGCAAAGAATGCACCTTAAATCATAGGTCTAATAAGAAGCAGTGGACTGTCAAGGACAGTCACAAATGTTGTAGTCACTGTACAATTTGGTCACAGGTGGGTACCTATCTGTATCTGTATCTGTATCTATATAGCCGGTATAACCGCCGTTCGGCGTAACACACCAGCTTTGCAGGCACGCGGCGCGGCAGCAGCTGGTTATATTACACCGAACGACTCGTTACCCCTAACTTTTGCACATCTATCTGCAAGCGTTCTTTAACGCATGTAAGTCACGGGCAAAGTCAGACATAAACTTTAAGATACCTTGAAAAACCGTATGACATTGGAAAAACTTTGCCTCTTATTGTTAAACAGCCGATGCTGTAGGGCTGATATCAATTAGTATTTTACCATGGTCAATATTGACCAAAGCTTGCCTTACCCAATGGTACAATGACCAAGGTTGTGAAAACTCATCATCTGCCCTTTTGAATAAAGAAAATTTTACCTTCAGACAATGTCATGTGACTCCCAGCTGATGCGTAGCCTGAATCAGATGACAGAACGCTTCCTGACGAAATGGTGCTTGCCACTGACTGGACACTTGCGACTGACTGGACACTTGCAATGGATCGGATGCTTCCTGCCCTTGTTTTCTGTGTGATCTCCAGTTCTTCTGTATGACTGGAAGTGTCCAGCGATGCCAGGTGTGACGTCACCTGTTCCACCTGCTCTTCCTCAGGATGCTGTGGCTCACCTGGGACAGGTTTAAAATTAGTTTTAAAATTTAGTACATTCAGCTTCCACCTGCCAAACCAAGTAATTTCATTTTTGGAATTTTGAAAAAAGTACAGGTGGTATCTTAGTGACTCCAGTAAAATCCAGACCATATACAGAATATTGTGTTGCAGTTGTTGTGTTGAGTAATAGGCTGCAAGACCTGGGGAAAGCCCTGCAGAAGTCTAGCTTGTGTTGTTGCACACAGACTTGACCATCGGCGGTGAACAGAGTGTCCGTCAGGACAAAAAGGACTGTGATGATGATGATGAATAGGCCATATTAGAATCAATCCCACCCTAAATTTCCCATGACGCACACAAAACTTATCACATCAAACAATAAGTCCTTGAATGTGTACCTTTCTTGAAGAAGTCCCTCCAAGCGGTGTAGTCCTGCTCCAGAACCAGAGTCCTCACCACCAGCTGGTCTCCTCCCTCCAGGCTCCGCATCTCCTCAGTCATCAGCAGCTCAGTCAGGCTGTCAGACAGGCGGCCGCTCGTGCAGGAACCCCAGAAATGGGAAAATTTGGGCTCAGACTCAAACCTCAGAAACAGTATTGCACAACCCCAGTATTTACTGACTATGATGGCCTGTTTTTCTTCGATTTTGTCCTGAAGCTGATCAAACTTTCTTTCCAAACTTTCTTGGGACAAAAATGTTTTTGCTCTCTCCAGTGACTTAACTTGATTTTCTTGATACATGTAAAGTGCTTTAAACTCTTCATCCCTCATTCTACTCTTCAGTTGCAGAACCTGCTCATTTTGATATACTGTGGCCAAAAGATGTGGATTTGGAATCGTGGTTAGCTGGGGTTGTTCTCCAATTGCTATATCAAAACTCCCTTGGAAGCCGGGGTAGATAGCCAGGGCCATGGGCATAGCTGGAAAACAAAGAAACCTGGTTTTTTCTCTGTTATATTTAAAGTTTTATCACATGTTTGAAGTACAAAATGGAACATTTGGCATGCATGTACCTTTCATTTGTCCTTTCACCATCTTTTTGGAGTCTAGGGTATCAGTAAGTGTCCCAAGGAAACAACGTTTAGCCTGTGATGAACAGTTACTGGGCAGTTTTAATCTTCAACCCATACAATGTATGATGTTTCCTGCACTGAAACTGAAAGTCATCCTGTACTTACGCTGCATGAGGGTATGATGTGGTTCACTCATGGGGTCTGTCTGTTGTAGAGCTGCTGCTGCTGCTGCTGCTTGTGCTTAAACAGATAAAACGAACACAACTAAGTTGAGATTTTGGCAATTTTTTTTATTGAGGTAAAGGTAAAGGTAGTCCCATTGCCTTTTTTTGAGGATGTAGGTGTAGTGGTTTGTTATCTGCTGTGTCTAGGGCACGGTATTGGAAGGTGGAGCCCATCCCGATCCATCACCTCCCATCGCCTTTTACCTCCCCAACTGAAATGAGGTACCCATTTTTACATCTGGGTTAAGGGAGGAAGGTCGTGTCAAGGGCTTTTTTAAAGGGCACACAATCGGTATCATGACAGGATTTGAACTCTTCTGCTAATACCATAATTGATATTCATTTTCTAATTCTTATTGTGACTGAAAGAAGATGCATATGTGAGCTTGGAAGTTCTGGATAAAGTCAGTGACAGCTTTACTGCTTGTGGAATACTGAAAAATAAATAAATGCATAGTATAACTTATACTTATACTATAAGATACCATTTCTGTTTTTCAAACAAAATAAACTTAAAACCCCTTTTACATACACCTACAGTTATTTGGGTCATGGAAATGTGTGATCATGACAGTTCTAAAATTCTTGTAGGAGTTACCTGAGCTTATTTGTCTCATCTATTGTCATGTAGAAATTGTTCAGACATACCTTCAGATTCTGCCCTCTGCTGTTGCTCAAGTTCTTCAGCTTCCTTGGCCAATCTTCCTTTCCCCAAACTTTGTAAAAGCTGCACAAGTAACCTTAGATTACCATATCCTATCTTATTGTCTGCCTGTAACAGTCTAAAAATGTCCAGAGCTGTTGCATGTTGCACTCTTGCCGCTCCCAAAATTTCAGGAACCAGCAAGTTCCGTAGCCTTTTTAAGTCGTCATCCGACAAGTTTTCAGAAATCTTGTTGTAGAGCTGGGTTAGGGGTGAAAGTTGGGCCATGGTTGGTGCCTGGATCCAGCAAGATGATCAGACCTCTGGATGTGCATGAAGAAGTTTGATTATTAGTTGGATTATTCCTCTCTTGGCATCCTGATATTTTACTGTTAGACAGTTACAATTTATCACATTAGGCAGTAAAGTTGAGTTCTCAAGTATGCAGACCACAAAAGGGCAATTAAAATGTCATAGTCTCATTCATGAAATCTCATGTTATTCGTTACTCACCTGATAAGGACAATAAGTTGAAAACCAACATGTTGGCCATCGTTACTGGTGAATACTAGACCTTTGACCCTTACAATATTCAGTAGCTGTTTACTGAAGCACAAACCACATCAATCAGAGACTACTGTAAGTAACATGTGACAGGTACAGTACAGGAATGCTTGAGAAACTCTCAAGATTGTTTTTTTTACAAGACAAGTAGAGAAAACCCACCTTAATTTTCCCTGCTAAAGTTGAGTGTGGACCCTGGACCTTCTGGCCTATGAACATTGTACCCTTAAAGCATGCTGGGAAAATCATTGAGTTAATATTAACTTGAAGTAGTTTCCCCAGTCAATAATGTTGACCAGTCTGACTCCCCAAGGTCATGATGTGTACACAGTCACATGCAAGACTTTACCTGCTACTGTTGTGGTCCAATTAGCTTCTGAAAGTGTGCAAATATTTAATATTTAGGTGCTTCAGGACTTTATTTATCTATCATTATACATGTCATTGTTCACTTTTGTACTCCTATTGTACAATATTATAGACTAGTGCTCCAGACCTATTGTAAGAGAACAACCTGGGGAAGACTACTCTCCAAGCAGAGGTTTGGCTTGGCTTTTTTTCTCAGGTTTTCTATTTTGTACCATTATCCTTAATCATTGTAACATGTCAAAAGCAACCAGAGCCAAACCTTTGCTTGGAGAGTACACTAGTTAGAATGGTCAAGCCCAATAGTATATACACTAACTGTATGTGATTGGTTCTCAAGTTGAGGCTGCAGACATCTTGTCCCAACGAACTACATGTTGTACCTGACTGCAAATACTGTTGTTTACCAAGGTTAGCTAACAAGGTTACCTGTAACATTACCTGGCTATTTATGTATTTCTGTCATGTTTAACCAGAGTAGCCCAACTCATGCAGGGGTGTGACCACTGCTTCACAGTGGGGCACTATGTACAGAAGTGTATGTATCCACTACCTTTTGTCAATGACAATGAACAGATCTGTTTGAGAGCAGGTTTTATACCCTAATTATTGGTATGCAAACTTAAGTTAAGGAGGTTAAGACAAATTTCAGTCCAAAGAAAAGTAAGACAAATACAACACATTAGGCTAAATGTAAGATGGCTAGTGACCCTACCTCTGGACTAAGAAGTCATGAGTTCAAATCCCAGCTGTTTTGCTCACCCAATGTGCATGTTACTGGAGTGTAAAGTTCAACTTGCAGTCCTTAAGACAGGACATTAAGCCATGGCTCTCTGTAACTTTTTGCCCATACAATGAATCCTGTCGATGTCAACCATCTCTTCAGCTGCCCCAAACTAACTCTGAACACAGGAAGCGAGCGATGATTGTGTAAGTTTGTTGTGCGTTAGGGCGGTGCTCTGGAACTCCAATATCATCTCACTTCTCTGAG
Source organism: Branchiostoma floridae (assembly GCF_000003815.2). Lineage (NCBI taxonomy): Eukaryota > Metazoa > Chordata > Leptocardii > Amphioxiformes > Branchiostomatidae > Branchiostoma > Branchiostoma floridae. The sequence goes on from NC_049993.1 coordinate 19,595,192, forward strand.
TTAAAATCAACAGTAACGCCTCAAATTATTGTATGAATAGAGAACCTCACTACTGAACACTGATATTATCTATTCATTTGGCTTGGATTATTTTTCAATCATAAATAAGTTAAATCATTTACATCTTTTAGTGTATCATTTCTTTTGTCCTTGTATCTCAGTTATTTGTGAATAGTTGTACGTTAGACTGAGTCACATTTCTGACATACTAGGTTTCTTTTGACTTGTACCATTACTATAAGGCAGCAAGCTTCTTTGCTGTTTAAGTATCAGTGTTCCAGTCACAAGATGCACAGACACAAGGACAGCAGCAGTCACATTTATTTTAGTCTTTCACCTCACTCACCTCACCGGTCCCATAGCCTCACCGGCCATAGGGGCAGCAATGCCATCAACGTTTCTAAGTTTTCCATCTCCTTCTATCTTCAGCCAGGGTTTCTAGCTGATGTACTGTTTGTCCCGACCATTCTTTCAGGTCACTAGTCCAAGTCCGTCATGGACGTCCCCTAGGTCTTACACCCTCCGCCCTACCTTGCAGTATAGTGTGCGTCAGAGTGGCCTTTGCTCTTGTAGCGTGGCCAAACCACTGTAACTTCTTTTTTTTCACAAGCAAAAGGAAACTGGGACATGGGCCTGCCAGGGCATTAACACGCTGCATGACTTCTCTGTAGTGTGCGATGACCAGTGGACCCGAAGTAGTCTTCGGTAGCAGTTCATCTTGAATGCATTAATCCGTTTTACAATCTCAGCGTTAAATTTCCATGCCTCAGCTCCATATAGGAAGACTGATAACACAAGGGAGCGTAGTAGTTGGATTTTTGTTTGCGGGGAAATGTTATGGCTATTCCAGATGTGTTTTAATCTTGACAATACGGAAGTTGCCTTGGCTATTCTGACCTTTATCTCTCTTACTGAGCTACAGTCCTCTGTCTGAAGACTCAAAATCTCCATACAATGAATCCTGTCGATGTCTTTACAAGTCACAAAAACAACAGACTACAACACACTGCAGTGTAGCCATTCATTTTGCTCCATCAACTTGTAAAGCTTGAAATTCAATGGTTGGTAGGAAAGCTTTCTACACTCAACAATACAAATCAGCTTATTGATAGTAGATTTAAACATTTTTTATACTAATTAAAAACTCTTGTCTAGATTTAGATTCCTGTGATTTTTCATTACATGTAGTCATCCCAGCTTAAAGCCTATTATTGTCTGATGACATTAAATGTCAGTAGTTGAGTCTTGATATTCATATAAGATTTTGAATAAAATAGTCTCAGAAAGAACAGTTTTCTCTTTAAAGTGAGTCAGTCTATCAACTGTTATGAGTTACATGTATCTTAAGTCTATACTTAGTCTAGTGTTTAGTTATGTTCTTATCATTGATAAGATATAATTTCTTTTTACATTTATTTAAAAGTATATTATACAGATTGATTTCTCAAAATATCAAAAGCAGTTACTGATAGACAATTCGATTGACTCTAGAAATTAGCACATTAGAAAGGAAAAGGAATATTCAAGTGAAAGAGCTGGTGTTTGCTGGTGTTTGCTGGTGTTTGTGTTGGACGTTTATACCGGCTATACAAAACAGAATGATACAGAATGATACAGAAATATTTGAAAACTTGCCAAACTCAATCAGAATGGCCCCCAACTATATCCAGTCCTTAAGCTGTAAATGAGAGAAGCTCCTGGCTATTCAATGCTTTTCAGTCTTATTTAGTGGGTTTGTTAGGAAATCACTACAAATGATAGGTCTTGTTTTGGATCGTTCTGTATTATTACATGTATCTGTACTTCCTGATACAGTGATCACCAGTATCAGCTACAAACACATGTCCATCCTCTGTCACAGCCACCCCGTGGGGAAGGTTCAGTTTGTCCCCATCACTGCTGATTGTTGACAACCAGGTACCGTCTGGGTGGAACACCTGAAGCTTCTCACTATGTCCAACACCATCAATTATACATGTACCCCCGATGTTTGCCAGAACTATGTTCCTCCTGCTGTCAGCTGACACCCCATGAGGAGCAAACATGTCCTGTGACTGTATGCCAAACTGACCAAACTTGTGTTTGAAGTTCAGACTCTTGTCAAACACCTGAACACGGTTGTTGCCTTTATCTGCCACAATGATGTTGTCATCTTTATCCACACAGACAAAAGTTGGCTGGTGAAACTGCCCCTCCCCCTGCCCCTTCCCTTCCACCTGTTTCACCAGTGTCCCATCTGCCTCAAACAGGAAGATGCTATGTTTGCCTAGATCAGCAACAACAACCCTCCCATCCCTCTGTACTGCCAGGCCATAGGGGTTTGTGCAATATTCACCCAGAGGAAATTTGTGCAGCAGTTTTCCTGATGGGGAAAATTTCTTCACTTCATTCCCAGATCTCACCACAGTAACTATGGTGCCATCAGTCTGAACTGCAACTGATCCAGGGTTTGTTGTAGTGGAAAATGAGTAACAAAACTTCCCACTCAGATCAAACACCTGAACACGCTGGTTGGCAGTATCAGCCACATACAGCCTGTCCCCCCCTGACTGCTACATCTACAGGAGTGTTAAACTGCCCCTGCTGCCTGCCCTTCTGCCCAAACCTCAGTACAGGGTTGTTACTGCCCACATCTACAGTGAGAGAACCCAGATCTTTCTTACCCCCCATACAGACCCCCAGTGTGTGTTTCCCTGACTCCTGGGGTCTCCACTCTGCACCCCAGACCCTCCTAACTCTGCTGGTTTGTCCCTTCCCTGCAGCTAGTGGGGGGCTACTGTGTGCTGTAGTCTGTATCAGGGTGGTTTTGCCCTGTGGTGAGGTCACCTCTATCTGTGGTGTAACATCCCCACCTGTAAGATCTGCAGTGTTGGTTGTGACTAATGTGACAGAGCAGGGCAGACTCTCTACTGCCAACTCCTGTACATCTATAGTCAGTCTGCTGTCTTTTTGAACCTTCTGTGCCTTTGTGACAATTCCCAGTTCTTCCCCCTCAGGTTTGAAGCTGTGCTCTTTGATCTCTTTTTGCTCCTGTTCATCTTGCTGTCCTGTAGCCGTGAGTTTCCTGCCAAGGTTCTCCACTCCCAGGGTTATCTCAGAGACTCCTGCTTCGACTGAGGCTTTGGACTTTACTGTAGATGTGTCCATTTCTCTGGGATCCCGAATTTGTCTCCCTGCCAGGAAGAAAATTGTTAAAATTTTCTATCGTAAGTGGATGAAGAAATATTAAAACTTGACTTCTTGACATACATAGTACTGTGTCAGTGTATGACAACTGAGCTACTAAACAACACTTCGTACGGTATTCCGTCAATCAAACATGAAAAGACATGTCTACCAGTATAAAAAATGCAACTTTGATAACCTACGACAAAGTCTCAGAGACACTCTCTGTTCTCAAGGCTTTGTAGAATCTGATAGCATTGATGACTGTTGGGATATGTGGTTACAATGTTTGTGTGGCTTGGTTGAAAACCATGTACCAAAAGCCAAAATAAAAAATTCTTATTCCATGCCATGGTGTGTCTGCCATCTTAGAAATAAGAAGTTGACTGCATGGCGAAGGGCAAAAAAACTAATCGCCCAGCCCACTGGCATAAGTTCCGGAAACTCAGAAATGGTCTACAAAAACTTATTCATTACAAGTACAAACTGTTTCTTGAGAACTTGGGATCCTTGGTCAATAATAATCCTAAGAAGTTTTGGACTTTCTTTAAAAATAAAACAAAATCACATTGCCTGCCACAAATTCTGAAATACAAACATTATCAAGGAACGACACCTACTGATAAAGCAAGTCTGTTTAACAAGTTCTTCTTCTCTGTTTTTACTACCCCTGTAGTAAATCAGCCTCTCCCTGAGATCAGTGCTTGGAGACATCCCTTCCTCGGCAACATTGACTTTACAATCAAGGAAGTTCTAGATGTCTTGCTTACCTTAGATTGTACAAATTTAAAGCTATTGGCCCTGACTCTATATCCCCAGTGATCCTACATGAGGGTGCACATGTATTAGCTCCTCAACTTACTGCCATCTTCAACAAAAGTATTCAATCGGGCATAGTTCCAGCTAAATGGAAGGAAGCCAACGTCTGTCCCGTCTTTAAGAAAGGCAGTAAAGACTCTGTTGAAAATTATAGACCCATTTCCTTACTCAGTGTAGTAAGTAAGGTTATGGAACGTTGCATTTTTAACCGTATTTTCCCTCACCTTCAAGACCAAATTCACCCACTACAACATGGCTTTATTAAAGGAAAATCTACTACTACTCAACTATTGGAAACCTTTCAAACCGTCGGGACAACTTTGGATCACAGTGGCCAGATAGATATAATTTACCTCGACTTTTCCAAAGCTTTTGACAGCATTCCACATCACCTTCTTGTACACAAACTTAAGACATTTGGATTCCACTCGAATCTCCTAAATTGGTTCTCTGATTATCTGTCTAATAGAAGACAACGAGTAGTTATTGAAGGAGTTTTTTCAGACTGGCTTCCTGTAATGTCCGGAGTGCCACAAGGTTCCATTTTGGGACCTCTACTTTTTTTACTTTATATTAATGACCTGCCCTCTACTATAGAATGTCCCATGGCCCTTTATGCTGATGACTCAAAATGTTACAAGCAAATTTCATCACCAGCTGATTGTATTTGCCTTCAATTGTATTGACAACATGGTCGAATGGAGTGTCACATGGATGATGAAATTTAATACCTCTAAATGTAACGTGCTCACTATCTGTAGGTCTAAAACACCAGTGCTCTATGACTACGAAATTGAGGGACAAGTGCTCTCATCAGTTACGGAATTTAATGACCTAGGTGTAACTATGTCCAACTGCCTATCTTTTAAGAGTCACATAAAAAACATCACAGCTAGTGCCAACTCGACCCTCGGCTTTATTAAGAGATCCGTTGGTTACCATGCCCCTGCAAATGTTAAGAAAATCCTATATATTACACTAGTTAGGCCCAAACTTGAATATTGCTCGTTGATCTGGTCCCCCCACACTCATAACTTAATTACTTCCCTTGAAAAAGTCCAGAGACGTGCCACAAAATATATCCTTAACAACCATACAACTGATTACAGGGATAGACTGATCTACTGCTCACTCTTACCGCTATCTTACCGCAGAGAATTATTAGACTTATCCTTTCTATTTAAATGTTTCTTGGGACAGTACGGTATTGACATTCATCGAATATATAAGTTTTCCACTCACATCCCTAAGATCCAACTCACAGGCCAAGCTCCAGCCCCCAAAATGTCTCACCACTACATTTAAAAACTATTTCTTCCAAAGAATCGTTCACATCTGGAACGCTTTACCCCTCAACATTAGAACTCTAAAACTTTCCCCAGTTGTTACAATTAACTACCTTTAAGAAAGCAATCCTAGCTCACTATCTCTCTCTTACCAACGACAGATTTAACCCCAACGACGTATGTACTTGGGTCACCTACTGTCAATGTCCCAGTTGTACACCTTTCTAGATATTTCATATTTCATTTTACCATTATTTCTATGATTTATTTCTTTATATTTGTTATAATTGCATATTTGCTTTTGTTGTCGTTGACACAATCATTGTTATTATTATTATTTGATTGTACAATTGTGTAATTATTTATTATCATTGTGATTATTTTTCTATCATTGTATAATTTAGTTGCACGGGAGGCAACTAGTAAAGGTCATAAAGTACCTGTTTTTGCCTCCCTACCATTTTGTGTAAATACATATGGTGAAGTTCAAATAAATAAATAAATAAAACACTATTAGTGATATGAGACTACAAACAGAATTACAAAATGATATCAATAACAATGCAGTCATGTATGAGTGATCAGGTCTCACATTTGGAATAACGTATATAATAAAATTAATTGACCTAGTTATGATCTAATTGTATCTTTTAGTTTTTACTAAAAGTACTTTTGAATTGACAGTCTATAAGGGCATAATGGTTTTAGCAAACACATCTGGTCAATTACTGCATGTTGGTTTGAGTGTCAACTACTGTAGATGCTGATTGAAAGCTTTTTAAATTGATAGCTAAACTTGCTCAGCATAAATCAAACTTATGTGTACTTTGTAGCATTTAAAAAAAAAGGTATTTATATCGATATCATTAGTCTGAATGGACTGTGGTTTCAAATTGTAATGTTTTCAAACTACTACAATTAGAAACCACCATCTGTCAACTTGATATCTTCGATACCCAGTTTATAAATTTAAAGCAGTTCGGATGTAGGTTACCCCGCAGATAAAGGTTAATTAGCATTGGGAATATTTTTTGTTTTTGTTTTTGCTATTAAATGCACCAAGTTGAAAACCTCACACACCTTCTTTCCTCTGCTCTTGTTCAAGTTGTTCAGCTTCGTCGGCCAATCTTCCAATCCCCAGACTTCTTAAGAGCTGCGCAAGGAATCGTAGTTTGCCCTTCCCAATCTTGTTCTCATCCTCTAACATGTTGAACATTTCAATCGGTGTTGCTTGTTCCACTTTTGCTTTTCCGAGACCTTCACGTGCGAGAATGGCCCGTAGATTTCTAACTTCTTCTTCTGACAAGCTGTTAGAAATCTTCACAAACAGCTTGGTTAGGGCAGAAAGTTCAGGTTCAGCCATGGTTGGGATGTAGCAGTTTCCTTCAAGGTGTATCTGATGTCTTGGAGCAACAAAAATAAGTTTTAGTTAGTCTTCTACTTCAAGTTTAAGATAGTTTTGATTGGTTTAAACTTGTAGTTACTGTACGATAAACTTGAAATTGGCAACATATTTTTGATCATGATGTCAGATTGCAACAGAAGTTACAAATTAATGTTGCATGATATTCAGATTACAACAGCAGGTACCATGATATTCAGGTTACATTTATAGGAGGTACCAACTTGAGATATTCAGACTACAGGAGGTATTATGATGTGCAGGAAGATAGGAACACATAACTTTTAGATAGAGCCACTGTGACATTAGATACATGACTCAAAAACATCTTTTAAGTCTTGTGATGATGGCTTTAATGATTTAATCACTCATTGTTGTTACTTCAGCCAAAGTGTCTTCATGTGTATTTGCCTCTTCATATTAGTTATCAAGGAGTACATGACTGTGCATAATTATTGATATATAAATTTTGGTCGTAGTCTGCTGTCCACCCTGCAGATGCCTATCAGTCTCCACTTTATCCTGCAGTTCGTTACAATGTTCGTAAGCTCCTGTCATGTTCTGCTAGTGGCCAATAGTTAAAGTTGAATCACTCAGGTCTAAGTCATTCAAGGAGCAACAAAAATGGCCACAATTAATGTAGTGAAGAGACTTTGACCCCTCTTTGTGCTCTATCTCAGCCAACCGTACTGTGACTCAGTTATTTATAGACTACTGTAACAAGCATGTCAATGAAGCCAACACAGGCCTCAATGATGGCACAGGTTAGGGAAGAGTCATGTATGTCATAGGAGCCTCACCTGTATAACTTTGTGGTGAACTTGCTTCACCAGAGTCCTGCAAGGCTTGGGCGGTCCAAGTGTGCCGAGAAATGTGGGTAAATATTAACCAGAGCTGCTTACCTGAGGTCACACAAGTAAACATGACAGACCTTTTTTTAAAACACTTATTGTTGTGGTCCAGCTACAAAGTGTTCATTGTTACTTTCATTCAAAAGCGGCCTCAAACTAGTCTTTAATTAGCTTACTGCAGAGAAATGAGTTAGATATTAACCAGAGTTGCTTCCCTATTAAGGTCAAATGTACACAGTCACGTGACAGACACAAACAATAACACTGTTGTGGTTGATTATGAAGGACTACATGTAAGTGTGTGTTGATTCAAATATGAATTGTGATCTCAAAGTAGTTAACCTTGTCAAAGACCTAATCTTCCACTTAGTGTGGTAGAGAAGACAGTATGTTCAGTTCTTTTATGAGTTCACTAATTGTATGGAAAAATTCTCCGAGCTCTTTTTAACGAGAACAATTAACAGGCTCCAATTAACATACCATGGCTTAACGTCCCGTCCTAAGGACTAAAGCCCTTCCCAGTTAGTGTGCATGTTAATTATTTGAGCGACATACATGATCACCAGTATGAGTAACAGTTGAAGTGTGCGGAGAAATGAGGGTAAATATTAACCAGAGCTGTAACGTTATACCTGAGGTCACACAAGTACACATGACAGACTTTTTTTTAAAAACACTCTTACTGTTGTGGTCCAGCTCACTAAATGTGCATAATGTATATTTGGTGTGAAATGCTATCTCATACTTTTTTGTTTGTTTTTAATTAGCTCGCTGAAGAGCTAATCTACTACCAGTCATGAGTAAAAAGGGAGAGACCATGCAGACTATTTACAGGTTCATTATTATTTAGTACATTGTACCAGCCTGAGGGAAATTTCCCTAGCTCTTTCCAACAAGTATGATGAACACTGGCCCACAGCTTGATGTCACTTCTAAGAACTGCAACTCTTTCTCTTATGCATGTTGAGTCACATTTCTGACATACTAAGTTTCTTTTGGCTTGCACCATAACTATTGGACAGCAAGTTTCCTTGCTGTTTCAGTATCAGTTTTTCAGTCACAAGATGCACACTCAGACACAAGGACAGCAGCGGTCAGATTTATTTCAGTCTTTACAAAGTCAAGAAAGAAGTTCAACACAACAGTGTAGTCAATTCTGGTACATCAACTTGCAAAACCACTTAATGATTAATGATGGGAATTTTATACTTGTGACATGTGTATGTCAGTTAGTGATGACAATCACCATGCATAAATCATGAAAATGTGCAAGTCATTTGCATAAAATTTACAAAAGCTAAACTTAAAACTCAATGGCTGGTAGGAATACTTTGTACACTCAGCAATACCAATCAGCTTGCTGATAGTAGATTTAATCATTTATACTGAAATATTCTGATACCATCTAAATGAAGATTCCTGTGAGATTTCATTATTTCTTTTTTTTGTTTAGAAATATTCTTAACATTTTACAATGCAGAGGGGATAACAGTGGATGTTCACCTTTACTAGTTGCCCCCCCCCCAACCATACATGTAACACAACAATAAAACAGTAATATCAACTAACATTGCATGTAGTTATCCCAGCTTTAAGTCTAATATCATTCATTGTCTGATGGTATCAGATATACCATCGATATTTGGAATCTTGATTTTACACAGTAAGTCTTAGAAAGAACATTTCTCTTTAATTAAAGTATGTCAGTCTATAAACAGTGGTTACACATGATGAGTTTTTCAGTCAGGTGATTGGACCTATTCCAGACTAATGCTTACTTTAGAAATTCTCCACATCTAGCTTTATTTCTCAAGCTATTCTACTAGCAAAAGTTATTTTTTAGTTGCTATGTACATTGATTGACACTAGAAATTGATACAAAGAAACTATAATATATAATGTTATCATTTTTTCATAAAATCCATCTTTAATATCTAAGTGGAAGATTGGAAATCTTGTCAACCTCAATCAGACTGATCCAAATTAATTATCCAGTCCTAAAAGTAAATAAAAGATTGAAGTATCTGGTCATTTAACACTTTTCGTGCTGTTTCAGTAATTCTTTTTATTGAAAAATTCCTTTTCAGTGAGCTTCTTAGGAACTACCATGATCCTGTTGCATGTTTTGTACCGTTACATGTATCTGTACTTCCTGATGCAGTCGTCACCGCCATCAGCTACAAACACATGTCCATCCTCTGTCACAGCCACCCCGTGGGGAAGGTTCAGTTTGTCCCCGTCACTGCTTATGGTGGAAACCCATGTACCATCTTTGCGGAACACCTGAAGCTTCTTACCATTAGCCAGAACTATGTTCCCCCTGCTGTCAGCTGACACCCCATGAGGGCCCCACATGTCCTGTGGCTGACTGCCTTTCTGACCAAACTTCTGTTTAAAGTTCAGATTCTTGTCAAACACCTGAACACGGTCGTTATCTTTATCTGCCACAATGATGTTGTCTTCTTTGTCCACACATACAAAACCTGGCTCATCAAACTGTCCCTCCCCTCCCACCTGTTTCACCAATGTCCCATCTGCCTCAAACAGGAATATGCTGTGTTTGCCTGGATCAGCTACAACAACCCTCCCATCCCTCTGTACTGCCAGGCCATAGGGTTCTGTGCAGTATTTACCCAGAGGAAATTTGTGCACCAGTTTTCCTGATGGGGAAAATTTTGCAACTTCCTTCCTAGACGTCACCACTATGGTGCCATCAGTTTGAACTGCAAGTCCTGTCGGGTCATAAGTAAAAAATGAGTGATAAAACTTCCCACTCAGATCAAACACCTGAACACGATGGTTATCAGTATCTGCCACATACAGCCTGTCCCCCCTGACTGCTACATCTATAGGAGTGTCAAACTGCCCCTGCTGGCTGCCCTCCTGCCCAAACCTCAGTACAGGGTTGTTACTGCCCACATCTACAGTGTGAGAACCCAGGTCCTTCCTACCCCCCATACAGACCCCCAGTTTGTGCTTCCCTGACTCCTGAGGTCTCCACTCTGCACCCCAGACCCTCCTAGCTCTGTTGGTTTGTCCCTTCCCTGCAGCTAGTGGGGGACTACTGTGTGCTGTAGTCTGTATCAGTGTAGTTTTGCCCTGTGGTGAGGTCACCTCTATCTGTGGTGTAACATCCCCACCTGTAAGATCTGCAGTGTTGGTTGTGACTGTGACAGAGCAGGGCAGACTCTCTACTGCCGGTTCCTCTACATTTATACTGAATCCAGCTGACTCCTTGACCTCTTTTCTCACCAGTTCACACTTCCCTCCTGTAGCTGTGAGTTTCCTTCCAAGGTTCTCCACTCCCTGGGTTATCTTAGAGACGCCTGCTTTGACGGAGGCTTTAGGCTTTACTGTAGATGTGTCCATTTCTGTGGGATCTCCTGCCAGGAAGAAAGTTGTTATAGATAGATTGGAGCATGTCAAAATTTGTATGAAACTTGTCAGTATTGTTATTTTTTGCTAAAAGTACTTTATTTACCGTACTGGTCTATAGGACTTCGTGCATATTGGTTTCATCCCCATCTGGTCGTGGCATATTGGTTTAAAATACACAATCTAATCAACTCAACTCATCATCAACTCAACTCAATGACTGATCAGCCGCCTTTCAATACCATGCCCTAGACACAGTTGACATAACTACCCACTTCCCCTGTGTATATGGCTGCCTCAAAAGGTTATAGGACTACCTTTACCCTGTAATGTGTCTAATAGTATCGTAGTTGGATATCAGCCAGCATCTGAGGATATTTTTTAATATGACAAATCTAGAGTTTGTTACTTGCTTACATCAAATTTCAATCAAATATACAAATGTACCTTCTGTCTTCTGCTCTTGTTCGTGTTGTTCAGCTTCATTGGCCAATGTTCCTTTCCCCAAACATCTCAAGACCTGTACAAGGAATCGTAGATTGCCCTTGTTGATTTTATTGTCTGCTTCTAACATGTTGATCATCTCAAGTGGTGTCGCTTGTTCCACTCTTCCCTGTCCAAGACCTTCACGTGCAAGAATGGCCCGTAGATTTCTGACATCTTCTTCTGACAAGCTGTTAGAAATCTTGATGAACAGCCGGGTAAGGGCGGAAAGTGCTGGTTCAGCCATGGTTGGTTTGTAGCAGTGGTTCCTTCAGGGTGTTTCAGGGGTCTGGAGATACAGAAACAAGGTTTAGTTAGTTTTCTTCTTAACAGCGCTAGCCGGACAGAAATGGCCAATGCCGCTATGGTGGTAGTTATACCGACTGACATCATTTTAGTTTTTTTTGGCAGTAAAACCCTCTCAACATACCCTCATACGCGTGCATGTCAGCAACAGGGCACTCCTGCCCACCAACCTGGGTAATATGTGGCGTCCTCTGCTTCCGACATGAATGAAATTATGCAGGGGGAGGGGGTGGATATAGTGTCAAAACAGGGCAGGACTTTTGGATCCTAATACAAGCCAGACAAACAGGGCAGGTCAGAAACTCTATGCGTGCTTGCTGGCTGACCATGATTATACAACTGTTTCACAGACCAAAATTTACACAAACCTGTTCCAAAATGTTAAAAACAGGAGCCAAGTTTTCCCACAGCCTTTTCAGTTGCTAAATCAACTTAACCCTTTTCTGGCCCCTTTGCCTGCAGGAAATTGGGCCATATTGTTAGATAGTAAACATTCTACCTGGCCTCTGCAAATACCATAAACACAGGCTACACATTGTCAAACTGCTGACGCTTGTGCCAGGTACATGTATGCAAGCATAATCTACAGCACCGCTCAACCGTGTCGAAAATACATTATGATGGCAGCCTTCCTAAGGTTCTGGTTCAGAGTTTTTTTAACAATTTGGAGCCGATTTGACTGCCTCTCAGAAAAGCACTAGCACTTCTCAAAACATCAGTTTTTGGACAATTCAATGTTTCGGATAGAAAAGGGTGCCTTGTCGCTGACCGTCAGACTCAGTAAACATTTTCTGTAGAAATGTTATTTTTGGTAAAAACCATCATTAAAATACAATTATCACCCAGAAATTGCTAATTTGGGGGCTTTTTTTACAGGCCGCTACATGGAAAAAACGAATTTTCCTGGGATAAAGACTAATATGGCAATGAAGGTCAAGAGTTCTTCTGTATACTGAGCAAAAAGGAAGAAAAGTTATCTGATACGTTTTCCGCAAGCTCCGATGGTGCTAAAACACCCAAAACGCACATAGAACGCACAATCTGGGTAATCAGGCGACGAAACGCTTTACCTCTATCGCGCGCACTAATACCAAGAAATGTTCGCTGCACGATCAAATCTCCGACACCATAAAACGCTACGAACAACAATCATTTGGAGAAGTAAAAAAGATTATACATTGCTAATGCGATAGCCGGAAAATCTAGAGCCAAAACTATAGAGACAACCTCTGATTTGCGTCTTATTCTTAGGGACTATTTAGATATCTGGTCACTTGAAATTCTGAACCGGAACCCTAAGGTGCCATGTACTGATGTAGGGCATCTACAATGGCTCTCTGTTTTACTGTTTCGTAACGTTTATTGCCATTGATTGTACAATTTGTACATTTTACAAGCTTTTGCTTCATATGAACGACAACAAAATTATATTTTATTGAATGTTGTAGTGCCACAGACTATATGTTATAGTTCTGTTAATAGTAGGTTTGGACCACCACCTATGTAACACATAGGTTCCGCTACTAGATACGTCACGTACAACATTGTGCCTTTGTCCACTATCATTAGTCTGGCACGATAGTTGTCAGCATGACATTGTGATGTTCCTTCCTGTCGCCATGATCTCACCACTGTTTTGCAGACAAGAACAAGACCAGAATTAGCAGAAATCTGGTCCAAATACCTTAAACTGAATGCGGTCCAACACATGAAGGTTATCTATTCCTACAACCTTGTGTTGTGAAACGAACTTACTTTCAGGGCCCCGGCTGCCTTCTGTGCCTCTGGGTGATTGAACCGTAAACATTCTACAATGTCAGGGCTCAAAATACTTTTTTCTGCATACCTACACGCAGGTGCAGGTAACATTGGAAATTACCTGCACCAGACAAATTTTACATGCACCACTCACTACATGGCCAGTGCAGGTTAGGTGCAGGTAGACACCAGAAATACCTGCACAGCTCCAATTCTACCTGCACTAACCTGCATATGCAGGTGGTATTTTCAGCCCTGTACATTGTACCTGACTAGTGCAAATACCGTGATCAGTCAGGCTAAACGGATACAAATGTAGGTGGCTGAACCTTGTGGAGTTCAGGTAACCACAGGAAGCAAGTAAATTAAGTTGTGTTTTGGCAAATTTTGTCATGTATGTTTGTAGATGATTGAAAATGTAGACATGGATCATTTGTTGATATCAAATTATATGAACTTTGTCTTTTTTTACAGTCCTGCTGATAAGTCTCTAGATCTGAAGAAGTCAAGTTATAAAAAGGTAACTTTGATCAATAAAGATTGCACCCTTTTGTTATGTAATACTGGACTTGACTCTTGATAATCACTATTTTTATGAAACCCATATGAATGAAAAGAGTTTTCTTCTTTACACAACCTACTTTAATTCTTCAATAAAAGTTTCGACGACCATCTGTCGTCTTCATCAGTACAAAATAAACTATTTACGGAAGTTACGATGATTATCATATTAATATCTTAAAGTTTATGTCTTAAATATTTGAGTGCAACTAAAAATGCATGTTTGTTACTTTGTAACAAAAGGGGTCACAGTGTATATTATGTAATTATAATGTACATGACTGCACATGTATATAGTTCTTACATTACATCGCCAAAATCACATCCAACTTGGATGCAGTTCACAAGATTACAAGTTACAGATAGCATATTCTTATTCCCCCTCCTCAGCTGTCCAAGTTCCTCCAGGCCATGCAGACCCAGGGGTTAATCCAGGTCAAGGAGCTGTCCAAGGGTGTGGAGAGTGTGGTGGAGGTCAACAGAGGTCATGAAGAGTAAGATATTCTCTAAGTTTTCTGACATTTCATCCAACAATCTCTTGTTAATAAAAACATTGTTGTGCAGTTGTAGCAGTCTAAGGGCTGGAATATGCTTTCTGACTATTGGCACTTTCAAAGGCTAAATATCTCTCTAACACTAACACTGCAACCTTGCCAACTATGACCAGATTATAGTTTAAACCACTGGTAGTGAAGACAAGACTCAATTTCATCTCAGATTGATTTATTTCTTTATTGGTTAATTTTTGCATGTAACATTACTGTACAGAGACAATAAAGGCATAGGCAGATTGTTGATGTCTCACATAAAGTTAAAAAAAACATATAACTTATACAGGATACACAGTGACTATAAAAGCCAGCTTGTTCAAGGTAATGTTGAACTTTGTCCCCCCAGAGTTTTGAAGTCCCTGATGTTGAACTGCCCACTGTACATGTAGAGGTCAACGACCCTGGAACGGGCGCGGGTCCAACCTACCAGCCTCCGGAGGTCGTGGAGATGTTCAGTGTGACGGGAAACCTGGCGCCGCTGTTTAGAACTGCAGGGATTAGGTAAGATCTTACACTCACTCCCTCCCTCACTGCCTGCCAGCGTTCATTGATTCCCCCATCTTCTGAGCTTACTAAGTCAATCAAACATGCATGCAGTTCAATGTTGATGTGTAATGGCTGACTGTCAGTCACTTATTGTCAAGGAGTGCCAGGAAGTCCATGTGCCACTGTCTCTGTTGAGTGGTGGTTTGGTGTCTTGATATACATTATATATATAACTGTCATTAACTGATGATCCTTTTTAGTTTTTTTTTATTTCAGTTCTGTACATATACAAATGTACATGTAATTTTCTGTACCAACACAGGTGAACTTATATGTTGATTAAAACTTGGCAGCACAATGTCTTGTTCTCCCCTGGGCTTACCCAAGGTAGTTACAGTCTGGTACTCCTATATTGATGACAGAGCATTTCTTTTATGCTTTGTAATATAATTCATTTATTCATGAGAAGTTGAAATTGGCCTGCAGGCTGCTTTTTATTCAGATCATGAGGGAAGTAAGTAGCAGTACAGTGTAGTTATTAGTAGTATCCAGTATTTGATTATCCCTGACACAGTTGGCTATTCTTCAAAGTTCACACCATATGCTTCCAAGCAGCTCTGTCTAGCCGGTTCATCCTCGAAATGCATTTCAATATCAAAATGAGTATCATTCTCCATTCCATTTGTCTGTTTGCTCCAGATGAAGTGGTGTGCCTGGGCTGCTGTCTACTGTGCCTTCATCAGCTTCACCAACTCTAGGTCATCTGAGGACACCAAACAGATGCTCAGTAGTTTCATGTGAGTTTCTATGGATAGTGGAACCTTCTGTCTTAATGATAATAGCTCTTATTCTTGTGATGTACAACTACTTTCGTCTTCCGCATTGTCATCATCATCCACCAACGAGCATGCACAAGAAGTTGACAACCCCTTAAATTTAACCCCTTTAAGATATGGTAAACAATGCATTTCAAGTGGAATTTGAGCAATCCTTTCCTATCATTTTAAGCTAAGTCTTACAGTCATCTAAGCACCTCTGAGAGTAAGATATATTACAATATACATTTTGTATTTTTAATGTATCTTTAATTTAAATGTTTCATTTCCTCCTGTCCTGTACAGGTTGTCCATCTCAGCAGTAGTGATGTCCTACCTACAGAACCCCCAGCCCATGCAACCTCCATGGTGACACAAAATCAGCTGTGTAGGACACCCGACCCTTCAGCAGTAGCAACAACAACACAGCAATGGCTTCAAACTCAGCCTAACATGCAAAGCCTGAATCTTTGCAACTATTGCTTCTTTGCCAACAGTAGAAGTAGTATCAGTTGGACTCATGGCTAGATATACAACAATGTCATTTAAACTCCAAACCTGCAGAATATGAACTGTCTGAAATTGATATATTTTGTACGACATGCTTTAGCAAACATCATCTGCCTGCCATGACGATCAATTGTGATAGATTCAAACCTTTATCAACATTTCTTATCAATTCTTATACTACAGAACCTTCTCATATTTTAGTGCTTGGTTAACATGTTATTTTTTATTTATATTTAACATTTTATTTATTAGGGAAATTTATTACAAAACTTTAATTGTAATGTCATAAACATGTGTGGGTGACATTGTAAACCCTACAATTCTTGAATTGTTCACATGTCTCTTTTTAACTGAAATGAGTGGTAGTTAATCTTATTACATTGTATCTCTGTCTGAAAACTTATTAGTTATCAACGTCTTATGATATCAAACAAGATGAAATGATCAATACATGAATAAATCTGTTACAAATGTTAATGTTACAACACTAATTATATATACTGTGTAATCTTGGATGAGACTTTGCAGCAAATAAAGATGTTACTCCCACTGTTTTGATATGGCTGATGTCTACTTTCATTGTATACAAGACAGAACTTAGAGATTTTACATTTACATATTCATTCACTGCAAACTTTACTGTATTATGGAGTACATCTTCTAAAATGTATAAATTCGAAAGTGACCCGCTAATTGAGTGTATGAAGAGTATCATGAAGAAGATGTTCAGAGACGTAACATACATCCGCACATTGAAAGATTTCTACATTGTCAAGCAGCACCACAGCATTGTAATGGGATAATCAGGTACAGGTCATAGGTTGACAGGTCAAGGGTCAGTGATTGAGTCAGACGTGCACACGCGAAAAAATATAACAGGATAGTTTCAACTTCAACACGCGTCGCCTTGAATATCAAGATGTTCCAGAAACCCTTCAGAGTCAAGTCCAAGACGGTCATCCGTGGGTCCGATAGGTAGGGTTTATGTAGATATTTTTATTCCCGATATTCTGATGCAACAGTTGCAATGTATGTATGCGGGGAGGGGGGCGGAAGATTGTTCGGCATTTTGCATCATATTACGCAACCTTTTACTAATCGTTTTAAACGTTGAATAATGGAATAGGAACTTTCTACTGCAGCAAAACTACCGAGGTCACGGGTAAATTTCTCATCACTCGGTTTCCAGTGATGAAGTCGCGTCGTCACTGGCTTACCAGTGGGGAATATTTATCGTCACTAGTTTTCCAGTGATGAGGAAACTTCAGCTAGTAAACCAGTGACGACAAATATTCAGTTTGCTGAAGAAAAAGGAATCATCGTTTCAGTTGAGGGGATTTGAAAGTTAGCAATTAAAGTTATACTATCGTCGCCTCTGCAAGTCCTCACACTCCCGGACCAAATCTAACAGTAACACAGCTATGGCGACATGTGAATTAGGGTGTTTTTGTTGCACATCGAACTCAGCAATAGAACGTTCTAGTGCTATTAGAACGTGGTCACTGGAAGCCCAGTGCCGAAATAATTTCATCACTCGGTGTCCAGTGCCGAAGAGTCACCGATCACTGGAAAACCCAGTGAGGAACCGGTGACCTCGATGGTTCCGCACTCTGTGTCCAGTGACGAATGACGTTCATCACTGGGCCCCGAGTGACGAGCGGAGTTCATCACTGGGTCCCGAGTGACGAGCGGAGTTCGTCACTGGACACCGAGTGACGAGTCAAGGTTCATCACTGGAATTCCAGTGCCGAGATAGCCATTTTTAATATCTTTTCGTCACTGGAAGCCCAGTGAGGAACCCGTGACCCGCGTAGCCTTGCTCTACTGCAGGGAAAGGAAAGGCAAGGAAAAACAATTCTTTTCCTTCTGTAGCTGCCTTTCTGAAACACAAATTCTCTACACTGCTTCGTACTAGCTATCAAAATACCACACCTTGCGTTTCTACAACTTGATCAAGTTTGACAACGTAAAATGACGTCCTTTAGATATCAAATATCTCTGACACACAGTCAAACCTGAAAGTTCTTGGTCTAACTTAGGTTTGCCAAAGTTCGTTAAGTGCAGTGCTACCAGAGATTTCAATTTCAAAGGGCATCAAATCAGTTTGTTTAAGATTTCTTTACATAAATGATTGATTGATTGATTAACATAATAAGTGACAAGCTTTGGAATTTTCAAAAGAGTAGCAATGGATATCTATTAACCTATATGTAGAGCTGCAATATAACTTGATAATGAAGAAGACAACAGATATTTTCCTACTCTCTAACAATCAATCTTGCGACTATTCAGGAGGAAACTTCGAGCAGATGTAGGGAAGGCCCTCCCCTCACTAACAGAAGCCCAGCTGCAGGAGCTGGTACCCACCAAGGAAGACATGTCCACCATGAAGATTTACATGAAGTCATGACAGTAACTTTTGTTTATTTAGAAGGAAGCTTCGAGCAGATGTAGGGAAGGCCCTCCCATCCCTAACAGAGGAACAATTGTCAGATTTGTTTTGTACACAGCGTTAGCAGGCATGAGCTTTGTAACAAGTCATAACTAGTAACTTTTGTCTGTTATCAGGAGGAAACTTCGAGCAGATGTAGGGAAGGCCCTCCCCTCCCTAACAGAAGACCAGCTACAGGAGCTGGTACCCACCAAGGAAGACATGTCCACCATGAAGATTTACACACACTCCGGCAGGAACGTCACCGTCTACTGTCTGGGCAACAACCCTGTCTTCTTTGAGATGGACAAAAATGTCTTCCCTACAGGTTAGAATTACTTCTTTTACATTTGTAATACTATATAAAATGTTAGCCTAGAGATTTACTTCTTCTTCTTCTTGTCCTTTACATCCTGGCGGACGGTCAGTTCATGAGATTTACTACTTTTTTGTATATTGAAACAAGTTTAAACTTGGACCAAATGAAGGAATGTACATTTAAATGGATACTATGGGGAAACCATATCTTGGAAATAATGATCCTAGGCTTCCTAGCTATGGTAATGTTATACTGATATAGAAAGGTCAGACTAATTGTACCTGAGTTGTACAATGCCATATTTGTACAGATGATAAGTATCTAATTCTAAGAGTTTCTGACACAGAAAGTATAATTAAAGATGCTGTCTACAACTCAATATACACATGTAATAGCATCAGTTATATTGAGAATTTTGCAATTTTGAATTATATGTCAACGTGTGACAAATCTTTCTGCACCTTTTTGCTAATTTTCAGTGTACAGCTTGTGGAGAGTACCTGACATGTTACCCTGTCTCACCACCTGGCCTGATGTACTCAAGAACCTCTGTGGAGGGGCAGGTCAGTTTCTTAAGTTCTCATGGTTCCTTAAGAACCTGTGTGGAGGGGCAGGTCAGTTCCTTAAGTTCTCATGGTTCCTTAAGAACCTGTGTGGAGGGGCAGGTCAGTTCCTTAAGTTCCCATGGTTCCTTAAGAACCTGTGTGGAGGGGCAGGTCAGTTCCTTAAGTTCTCATGGTTCCTTAAGAACCTGTGTGGAGGGGCAGGTCAGTTCCTTAAGTTCCCATGGTTCCTTAAGAACCTGTGTGGAGGGGCAGGTCAGTTCCTTAAGTTCTCATGGTTCCTTAAGAACCTGTGTGGAGGGGCAGGTCAGTTCCTTAAGTTCCCATGGTTCCTTAAGAACCTGTGTGGAGGGGCAGGTCAGTTCCTTAAGTTCTCATGGTTCCTTAAGAACCTGTGTGGAGGGGCAGGTCAGTTCCTTAAGTTCTCATGGTTCCTTAAGAACCTGTGTGGAGGGGCAGGTCAGTTCCTTAAGTTCTCATGGTTCCTTAAGAACCTCTGTGGAGGGACAGGTCAGTTAGTAGCTAAGAAGAAAAAGTCAGTATTCCCATTGTGTTCTAGTAAAAATATGCTTGGCTTTGTTTGCTAGTCCTTCTGGTATTTGTTTGCCCTAATTAGCTGACACTACAAGTGCCATTACTGTGTCATTACTGCATCATTACTTACAACACTTTGTGTACTATTCAAACAGACCTGATGTTACCAGGGGTGATACCAGGAGAGGAGGGGCTGCCTGTGATTGAGAAGAACAGCCTATGTGCCGTATCACTGCTGGGGAACAGGTAAGAGATTACCTCTCCTCCTACAACTTTGTTGGATAGGTTGACATGTCAAACAGATTTCCTCCAGAAGTTGTGGTTTTGTGCAGCTACTAACATGTCCTGCAGATTAATACACTGTAAATATCCTTCACCTCCTGTATCAGTTCATGAGTATTTGTGGATTTAAGAAGAGCATACAGTACTTCTTACTAGTACATATTTACTGGTGCTTTCCCAGCTGGTGACACGAACCATGACCTGTCAAACTGGTCAGTAAAAGGACTAACACAGTCATGCTCTTCAAACCCAAATTCCTTGACCCATGCCTCCTAATCTTGGTCCTGACCTGTGACTGTCATTCACCTGCAACCGCTCTATGAACGCCATAACTCTTTACTCTTGCTGTCCTGTAGAGCCCCCATTGCAGTAGGCAGGACCACGATGTCATCATCTCAGATGCAGGAGTGTGGAATGAAGGGGAAGGGAGTCACTGTGCTGCACACGTACCTGGATCAGCTCTGGTGAGCAACAGTTTATACCCAAACACTCTCAAGATACCTTCCAGGACAAGATCGTCTGTGTTGATAATGCAGAAATTGAAAAGTTTCCTAAGAAGGTAGAGTTAATACTTCAAGATAGAATTAACTCAAGATAGCCCAGGTTACATTCCATTAATTACTCCTCCTGTTCAGGGAACATGGTGACCAGACCCCCCTCCCCACCATGGCTACCCAGCAGTCCTGTCCTGAAGGTCATGTGCCTGACCTTGACTCAGGAGATGCAACATCAGAGGAACAACTGCAAGGACAACTTGCTGCAGAAGCCTCAAGCACCACGGACACTGTACCTATAGAAAAGCTGGTCTTAAATGATGACCTTGGTGATGAAGGTGACCTTGAGAAAGTAAATGACCTTGATACAGAGACTACTGTAGGTGGAGTGAAGGATGATGGGAATGAATGTGGAGAGGAGGAAGGAGAGACAAGAGATGAGGAGGATGAGGTATCTCCTGTCGGTAAGACAGACCAATTTCTCTCCCTCTCTACAATTCATCCCTGCCAAGTTTACTTTACAGGGACTATCACATAGATGTTATTGAACCTTTAAGTGTTTTCAAAAGTAGAAGGTACATGTATCAACTTCATGTTAGTGTTGAGGCTAGTAAATGAAATAAGACAACAGCTGTAAATGTAATTAAGCTCCATTAAATTGTATCTGCCACTTTGAAAAACAGTGAGAGATCTCTGGTGCAGCACACCCCATGTATGCACAGTGTAGACATACAGAGGTGCATTATTATGGGAGATTTGTAGGGACACATTATTTAGGGTGAGGGATATACGTGACCTGGCAGAATTATGATTAACTTTAAGTTAGTAGATGTTAACTTCTGTTGTTTGACTGATCTGTTTTGTGTTAACGTTATGTGATTCACAACTCATGTGTTACTTGGCTAAAAAGGCTATAGGATGACTTTTACCCTAAGGCTTACCTTTACCTGCTGCATCCCCCCCCCCCTTCAGACCAGATGGACTCCCTCCTGTACCAGTGCTTCCTCCACGCACTGAAGACAAACGTCAAGAAGATTGACCTTCCCCTCCTCACCAGTAAACTCCTTAGAGGTCACATGCAGATTTGTTGGTGAGTAAGACTTCACATAGTTACCATAACTTAAGGATCAGCAAATTTGATGGAAGAATCAAAGGTTTGCATGTAAGATTCTTTTTGAACAGTGAAACCTAATATTGATCAGAGAAAAGTTATGTATTTTTTTCAATTTATAAAAAGGTAGAAACTGTTAAGTTGAATCTTTGCTTTGAGATTTTGAGATTTGTGTATATAAAGGAATCATGAAATATATCTTGATGGCATTTTAAACTTCACAGATGATGCATAGATAAACTACAAGAAATAAAGGGTATTATACAGTGGGGATTTTTGACAAGATTTTACAGGATTGTTTATTCCTTCGTTCCTTCAAACCCTTTTAAGTTTGTATTTCCTACTGGTACATGGGGCAGCAAATTTCCTTGCTATTTCAGTAGCACTGTTACAGTCACAAGATACACAGACACAAGGATGGCAGCAGTCAGATTTATTTTTTACTACAACAACACAACAACTGTAGCCATTCATTCTGGTCCATAAACTTGTAAAGTTTGAAAACTCAGTGTCAGTAAAGAATACTTTTTACACTGTTACACAATACAAATCAGCTTGCTGATAGTAGATGAACCCATTATATACTAATCAAAAATATTTGAACGTCTTGCCTAAAGAAGATTCTTGTAAGATTTCATTTGATATTTGTATAAGCTGCTTTTGTTTTAATTACTGCTTTGTATATGGATCTATAGAGAGTAAACTTTGGATACTTGGATGCTTTATTCAACTCATTAGCTATCATACATAATTTCATCATAAAATATGTCATGAATGTCTAAGTGGAAGTTTGGAAAACTCAAACTCAACCAGAAAATTGTCAACCTCAACCAGAGTGGTCCCCAACTAAAATGGCTAATTAAAGAAGTATCTGGTTATACAACACTTATCATGCTTTGTTTCAGTATTCTTTCTATCCCATACCATCTTCAGCGGGCTTGTTAGGAAATATTGTGTTCCCGTACCTAGGATGTTCTCACTCACTAGGATGTTCTGTACTGTTACATGTATCTGTACTTCCTGATACAGTGGTCACCAGGATCAGCTACAAACACATGTCCATCCTCTGTCACAGCCACACCATGGGGGTTGATGAGTTTGTCCCCATCACTACTGATGGTTGAAACCCAGATGCCATTTGGGTGGAACACATGAAGCTTCCTGCCATGTTCTACACCACCTTCACCAGAGTTATCTCCTCCATTAGCCAGAACTATGTTCCCCCTGCTGTCAGCTGACACACCATGAGGACCCCACATGTCCTGTGGCTGTCTGCCCCACTGACCAAACTTGTGTTTAAAGTTCAGATTCTTGTCAAACACCTGAACACGGTGGTTTCTTTTATCTGCCACAATGATGTTATCTTCTTTATCCACACAGACAAAACGTGGCTCATCAAACTGCCCCTCCCCCTTCCCCTGCCCTCCCACCTGTTTCACCAGTGTCCCATCTGCCTCAAACAGGAAGATGCTGTGTTTGTCTGGATCAGCTACAACAACCCTCCCATCCCTCTGTACTGCCAGGCCATAGGGGTCTATGCAATATTCACCCAGAGGAAATTTGTGTAGCAGTTTCCCTGATGGTGAAAATTTCGTCACTTCATACACAGATTTCACCACTATGGTGCCATCAGTCTGAACTGCAAGTCCTACAGGGTTGATAGTAGGAAATGAATGACAAAATTTCCCACTCAGATCAAACACCTGAACACGCTTGTTGAAAGTATCAGCCACATACAGCCTGTCCCCCCTGACTGCTACATCTACAGGCCTGTCAAACTGCCCCTGCTGGTTGCCCTTCTGCCCAAACCTCAGTACAGGGTTGTTACTGCCCACATCTACAGTGAGAGAACCCAGGTCCTTCATACCCCCCATACAGACCCCCAGTGAGTGTTTCCCTGACTCCAGAGGTCTCCACTCAGCACCCCAGACCCTCCTAACTCTGCTGGTTTGTCCCTTCCCTGCAGCTAGTGGGGGGCTACTGTGTGCTGTAGTCTGTATCAGGGTGGCTTTGCCCTGTGGTGAGGTCACCTCTATCTGTGGTGTAACATCCCCACTTGTAAGATCTGCAGTGTTGGTTGTGACTGTGACAGAGCTAGGCAGACTCTCTACTACCGACTCCTGTACAGCAATACTGAACCTACCAAACACAGGTACTGAGAAGGAACCTCCAGAAACCTGGGATAGGCTACAGGGTTGGAAGGACACTCTTTTACAATCATCCAAACTCCTAGTTTGTGTTTCCTGCAAGGAGAGTTTCTGGAGCGTTTCTTCTATTTGTTGCTTTACGATAAGAAGCTCCTTTTCATTTTTACAGTCTAAAATCTTTTGAGAGAATGCTACCTTTTCCTTGTTCTTTCCAAGTTCCATCTGCAATCTCTTTTTTTCCTGAGTCAGTTCCCCTTTTCTGTCTCTGTTGACTTTTTGTATGTTTGTGATTACCTCCTGCCTTTCCAATTTGAGTTTGGAGATTACCTGCTTGTAGTGCTGCTGGATTTCCTTCTCTACTTCCTGACAGTTCTGTTTGATGGCTGTGAGTTCCCTGTCAATGTTTTCCATTCCCTCAGTTATCTTGGAGATAGCTTCTTCTGCCTCTGCTTTGTACTTTGGTGCAATGTTTTTGCCTATGGTAGGAAAGAATAATTATTGGACCACTCATACAAAACATGCACCTTATTGTTAGAATCTTGAACTTCTTTCATTAGATGACAGTCAGTGACATAAGAAGAACACATTATTTTCACACATTCAGTGATCACTATAGATGTATGTAAACGAAAAGCCCCCAGCAGTTGCATACATTACACAATTTGCCTACGATGGGATCTCCCAACAACCCCCATTCTGATTTACCACTGTGTGTTTATCCTGATATTGGCCCATGCATGATGATAACGTTAATCTCATTTGAAAAGTGATGCTAAAAGCTCACTATCTGCTCTTCCGGGTAAAGAAAAAGAAGTATTACCTTCCGACAAAGTCATCTGGCTGCCAGCTGATGCGTAGCCTGAATCTGATGACAGAACGCTTCCTGACGATAGGGTGCTTGCGACAGACTGGACACTTGCGACAGACTGGACACTTGCGACTGACTGGACACTTGCGACTGACTGGACACTTGCGACTGACTGGACACTTGCGACTGACTGGACACTTGCAATGGATCGGATGCTTCCTGCCCTTGTTTTCTGTGTGATCTCTAGTTCTTCTGGCTGTCTGGAAGTGCCCAGCGATGCCAGGTGTGATGTCACCTGTTCCACCTGCTCTTCCTCAGGGAGCTGTGGCTCACCTGGGACAGGTTGGGCAGGTACATCAGCTTCCACCTGTCCTGTTGCACCTGTCAAACCAAGTAATTTCATTTTCTGAATTTTGAAAAGAACAATTTGGTATCTAATCACTAAAATCAACAGAGTGAACATATGCCAAATATTATTTGATATTAATAGTGAGCTGCCAACTATTCAGTTGCACCTGTCAAATCAAGTAAGTTCATTTTCAGTTTTTTGTAAATTTAAAGCACATTGGTATTCATTTCAAGAATTTTGTAAAAGCAAATTATAATTGGTATTCATTTTCAGAATTCTTGTAAGAATATGACTTATTTTTAGAACTACATGTACATGTACTTGTAAAACCACACTTGTAGTCAGTAAAATCAACGGACTGTCAGCGTATGAAAAATATAGTGTTGAGTAATAGGCCGTATTAGAATCACTCCCTTCCTAAATTTTCCAAGACACACATGAATCTTTGTAAAGCAAGCAAATAGTCTGAATTGATTGAATGAGTACCTTTCCCAAAGTAGTCCCTCCAAGCTCTGTAGTCCTGCTCCAGAACCAGAGTCCTCACCACCAGCTGGTCTCCTCCCTCCAGGCTCTGCATCTCCTCAGTCATCAGCAGCTCAGTCAGGCTGTCAGACAGGCGGCCGCTCGTGCAGGAACCCCAGAAATGGGCAAATTTGGGCTCAGACTCAAACGTCAGAAACAGGATCACACAACCTCTGTATGTACTCACTATGATGGCATGTTGTTGTTCAATTTTGGCCTGAAGCTCATCAAACCTTTTCTCCAAACTTTCTTGGGACAAAAAGGATTTTGCTTTCTTTAGGGACTTAACTTTTCTTTCTTCGTACATGTAAAGTGCCTTAAGCTCTTCATCCCTCATTCTAGTCTTCAGTTGGAGAACCTGCTCATTTTGATATACTGTGGTCAAAAGGTGTGGATTTGGAATGGTTAACTGGGGTTGTTCTCCAATCGCTATATCAAAACTCCCTTGGAAGCCTGGGTAGATAGCCAGGGCCATGGGCATAGCTGGAAAATAAAGAAACCTGTTTTTTCTCTGTTATATTTAAAGTTTTATCACATGTTTGAAGTACAAAATGGAACATTGGGCATGCATGTACATGTACCTTTCATTTGTCCTTTCACCATCTTTTTGGAGTCTAGGGTATCAGTAAGTGTCCAAAGGAAACAACATTTAGCCTGTAATGAACAGTTACCGGGCACAGTTACTCTTCAACCCACACAATGCAGGATGTTTCTTGCACTTGAAAAGTCATCCCTATACTTACGTTGCATGAGGGTGTGATGGGGTTCACTCATGGGGGGTGTCTGTTGTAGAGCTGCTGCTGCTGCTGCTTGTGCTATATACAGATAACAATCAACACAAATAAATTGAGATTTTGGCAATTTTTTTTCATTTAGGTAAAGGTAAAGGCAGTGGGTTGTTATCTACTGCCAAAGTGTTTATTAACCAACCATCAGCTTCCACCACATTTTACCTCTCCAACCAAAGTCAGATACAGTGAGTTACCCATTTTTACACCTTGGTCAAGCGAGGAAAGTCATCTTGATGTTAAGTGCCTTTCCCAAGGGCACATGATTGGTAGCACGACAGGATTTGAACACTTTTGCTAATACCTTCATTTCATTGATACATATATTGGAAACTTGGAAACTTTATCTTATTGTGACTTAAAAAAGATGTGGGCTAGGAAGTTTGGTCAAGATTCTGACATAAACAGCTTCTGGATAAAATCAGTGCTTTACTGGAGATACAATACTGGAAAATAAATAATGCATAGTATAGACATCCATTCAGTTTGTCCAACACAATAAACCTAAAATCCTTTTTACAATAATATTACACCTACAGTTATTTGGGTATTAACTGTTCCTATAGCAGTTACCTGAGCTTACATATATGTATGTGCAGTGGTTGGCTTTACTCATCTATAGTCATGATCATGTAGAAATTGTTCAGACATACCTTCAGATTCTGTCTTCTGCTGTTGCTCAAGTTCTTCAGCTTCCTTGGCCAATCTTCCTTTCCCCAAACTTTGTAAAATCTGTATAAGTAACTGCAGATTGCCATATCCAATCTTATTGTCGGCCTGTAGCATTATAAAAATGTCCAGAGCCGTTGCATGTTGCACTCTTGCTACTGACAAAATTTCAGCAGCAAGCAAGTTCCGTAGCTTTTTTAAGTCTTCATCCGACAAGTTTTCAGCAATCTTGTTGTAGAGCCGGGTGAGGGCTGGGAGTTGGGCCATGGTTGGTGCCTGGACACAGCAAGGTTTTCAGGCCTATGGAAGTGCAGGTAGAAAATGATTTTGAGTTGAATCAGTCTTCTCCTTGTATGGAGGGCACAGTCCTCATTTTAGGCATTGATATTGTCAAATATATCACATTAAGCAGTGAATTGAGTTCTCAAGAACACAGACCACAAAACTGAAGTTATAAAAAATAATGTCATAGTCTCATTCATTAAAAAGCTCATCTGATTCGTTACAATGTGAAAAGGACAATGAGTTGAAAAACACCATGTTGGGCATCATTACTGGTGAATACTAGACCTTTGACCCTTACAATATTTAGTAGCTGTTTTTCTTATAGTACAACCACATTAATCAGAGACTACTGTAATCATTAACACGTGACAGGTACAGTACAGGAATGTTGTCATGAGAAACTCTCAAGACTGTTTTTTACAAGACAAGTAGAGAAAACCCACCTTTTCCCTGCTAATGTTGAGTGTGGACCCTGGACCTACGCGTGTACCCTTAAAGCATGCCGGGATACCTGAGTTAATATTAACTTGATGCTATTTCCTCAATCAATATTGTTAACCAGTCTGACCCCCCAAGGTCGTGTGTACACAGTCACCCGCCAGACTTTACCAGCTACTGTTGTGGTCTAATTATCTGCTGTAAGTGTGCAAATATTTAGTATTTAGGTGCAACTCCAGGACTTTATTTATCTATCAGTATCAGCATCATTGTTCACCGTAGCACCTCTCTAATAGTATATACAAATGTATTGTGCAGTTAGTGTTCCTGTTGTAAGAGAGCACCCTGGGGTAGAATGTACTCTCCAAGCAGAGGTTTGGCTTGGCTTTTTTTCTCGGGTTTTCTATTTTGTGCCGTTTTCTTCATACGTTGTAACAATTGTCAAAAGCAACCAGAGCCAAACCTCTGCTTGGAGAGTAGATAGAATGGTCAAGCCCAACAGCATGTATGTGATTGGTTCTCAGGTTGAATCTGCAGACATCTCAGGGCTCAAAAGACTTTTTTCTGCATACATGAACAGGTGCAGGTAAAATTGAAAATCTTCTGCCCCAGACAACTTTTATCTGAATTTAGGAAGCATGGATCATACAAAAATTGTTAAGGAACCATAATAATGATTGCTATTTTTTCTTTACTTAATAGGTGGTAACAGTCAATGCAGCTAATAACAATCCACATACACCTACATCATAGCACATTTATGTATAAAACCCTGTACATGTACCCATGCAGGTTAGGTGCATGTAGACACCAGAAATACCTGCACAGCTCCAAGTGTACTAACATTATGCAGGTGGAATTTCTGATTGCAAAAATACAGTTATTTACCTTGGGTAAATGTTGATAACAAAGTCACCTGTAACATAATCTGGCTATTAATCTATTTCTGTCATGTTTGATCAGGGTAGCCAAACTCAGGGGTGGGACCACAGCTTTTAGCAGTGGGACCCTTGTAATGTATCCACTGTTAGTACCTTTTCTCAGCAACACTGAGTAGATCTGCTGAAGAGCAGGTTTTATACCCTACCTAATCATTGATATGCTATGGAGGTGAAGACAAAGTTTAGTCCAAACAAATTTATGACAAAGTCAAGACAAGGTTGATGGTCAGTGACCCTACCTCTGGACTAAGAAGTCATGAGTTCCAATCCCAGCTGTGTCACTCACCTGGAGTGTAAAGTTCAACTTAAGGTCTCATTGATGTATTACTCAGAGTGGGTACCCTAAAAGAGATCCGAGCCAAAAAATAAACGGCTGCATGGACGCGTGTTTTTATCGTGAGAAATTCCCTTTTAGCTAGCGGAACTGATCTCAAAAGTTAGATTGATGAAAGCTTGTTTGTAACTGAAGAAATGAGGTGTAAAGTTTTGCAGCCGCGCGCTAGGTCGGAGGTACACAGTCCTGGGTTCTGAGTGGTACGGTTGTACACAAACAGCAAAAAAGTGCCTTTTGGGGGGATTGACTAATCATAGTTTGCAATTGCTATAGAAAACCTATAGTATGTATAGTTGACGTTGACAATTTTTTCCCACGATAAGGGTAAATGTGCTCAACATAGAATGAAAAATCTGCTAAAATTTTACATTATGATAGCTTCATCATGAACGCGCCCATGTAAACCATGATTTATAACATTATACATTTATAACATGAATTTTAGAAGTCTATGGGAAGAAAAAACTCATCAATGAGACCTTAAGACAGGATATGAGCCATGGCCCTCTGTTATTACTAACTTTTCCCCTGTACAATGAATCCTGTCGATGTCACCCGTCTCTCCAGCTGCCCAAAACTAACTCTGAACACAGGAAGCCAGCTATGGTTGTGTAAGTTTGTCGTGCTTTAGGCCTAGGAAAAAAAATGTTGTGTTTCCTGTAACAGTCCTGAAAAAATTAGGGTCGGTAGGTAGGGTTAACTTTTTTTTTTTTTTTTTTTTTTTTAGACATGGTACCTGGCTTGAAAACTGGCAACACATTGGCCAAAGGCATTATTTCTTAAGCTGGCAACTGTGGTGGTGTCCATGTCAATATCTATCCATACACTTTGTTACATAGAAATGTACATTTACATTGTATGCTTCTGATGTCATCTTGCCGGCTCACAATCTTCATCTTCTGCTTTAGGGAAAGCTATCACTTATACACAGAAGCAAACTAACTCTTATACAAGGATATAAATTGCCAACAAAACATTGGGCATAGGTTCCCCACTAGGATCCCTTACCGAGGGCCAACAGTCTAGTCTGCCTTCAAGCTCAACAAGTGGAACAGTATACACAACTCCAAGTCATGTATTTCCTGCTTGGAACTTGAGGCATTAGTTACCATGAAAAATGTAGAAAACATTGGGCAAAGCATCCTAACTTAACTTTTATCATCTTGATCATGTTAGTTAGAAAAAAAAACATCAAACTATTTTTAAAAAGAAGACACAAAAAAGGTGAAAACATTGGGAAAAGCAGCCTCATATAACTTTTATCATCTTGATCATGTTAGTAAAAGAAAAATAACATCAAAAGCTATCAAAAAATAATAATCTTATCTTACCCTTAGGCTACACCAGTTTAATTTGTTGGCTCTCGGATTTTTTCAGAAAAAAATTGGAGCGACAGGGCAAAAAAAGAAAACTTGCAACAAGCTGGGGGTCAGGTCCAGAGGTCCAGGCTGGTAAATCCAGACCAGACCCCATGGTATATATGTGCTAGAAATAGTTTACCAGTTATAATATGATATAATACATTTTGTTCTGGTTAACTATTCAATTTTGATCTTATCACATGGTTAACACAAAACATCTTAAACAGACCAGTAAATTTTTTTGAATTTCTTTACAGAAATACAGCTTTTGTATTAGTAGAATTTCTACTTTGACTACAACAAATTTCATCTAAGTTTAGATTTTTTTAAAGAAATACAGCTTTTGTATTAGTAGAATTTCTACTTTAACTACAACAGATTTTATCTAAGTTTGCCTATAGAAATAAGAATAAAAACCTTGCTGGAATTATTGGCTCTCTGAGTTAATAAAAATCTATCCAGACTAAATCCATTTCATGGTCAACTGTTGCAGATGGAAAAAATTACAAATACTTGCCCTCCCCAAAAAAATACATGCCCACCCAAAAGTACTATCCCATAAACCATATATTAATTATCTTTTTTTGTTACATGTACAATTGTTTGTTAGCAAAAAAAGTGTGGCAATAAAAATTATTGCCATGGCGCCGGTGAAAATCATAACAATCCGTCGACTCCTTCTTGAGCTATTCCCTTTCAAAGTCTGACACCAAACCTGTCCTGCAGTTCCAAAACAAGCCGCTGGGGGGGGGGGCAAACCTATACC
>NC_049993.1:19628433-19635169 GCF_000003815.2 Branchiostoma floridae
ACTTAAATGCATAGCCGCAGCATGTCAAAAACTCGAGATATCAAACCAGAAGTTCCGCTGCAGTAAAGTAACCGGCCGCTAGGGGGCCCAAAATCTAATCGTTTCCGGGTCTCAACAAGGCCTACCCACATTTATATATTTATCTATTCATTTTCATTTTTTTTCATTTTTATTTATTTATTTTTATTTATTTACTTATTTGTATTTATTTCCGTTCTATTTATTTTTTTTTATTTGCATTCTATTAATTTTTTTTATTTTTATTAAAATTCTTTTGTTTGTTTGTTTTTATTTGTTTGTTTATTTTTATTTGTTTATTTTTATTTGTTTAATTTTATTCGTTTATTTATTTATTTATTTGTTTGTTTATTTATTTATTTATTTATTTGTTTGTTTATTTGTTTATTTATTTGTTTGTTTATTTATTTATGGTATCAATGCCATCCATCCAGGCGTTCTCAAGTTATGGTGGTCTTCTACAAACACACACACATACAAACGCTACCCAAAATATAACGTTCTTGGCGAAGGTAACTATCACATCGCTATCTCACAAACCTCCACATATTATACATCATTTAAGCACAAACAATGCTTGTTTCACACATTGGTTTGCATTTTTGAAACAAAGATATCAAGGGTGAAGAAGGCCACCAAACTTTCCAAGTTTGCACACGTATATCGGCATGTGTCATGCGACTGGAAAGCTTACCCGTGGAGGTAATGGTTCAGTCCAGCATGATGCAACTACGCACGCGCGGAATCTACATTCCTGACATTCCTGTGGAAGTTTTAGAATTCTTTGCAAATGGTCCCACACTATACTATTAGGCTCGCCCATCAGGCGTCGCCAAAAATTAGATGCAATTTGATAAAACCTCCTTGGAAAAACTCACATGCAACATTATTACCAGTACAAGTGCTGTCAAGCCTGCAGTTCCCCCCAAATAAGATAGGGGCGCACATGTGTACATGCTGCACATAAAACAAAATGGCGGCTCTCGGTTTGTTTACTTCATTTCGGACGGCTTTTGGGCGGACTTTTTTGCATTTCAGGCGTACCAAAATATGTTCATTATGGAGGTACAATAGTGAAAAAGCATTGTTTGTTTATTGAGTTGTTTGTTTGGGTGCTGATTTCTATGTTTCAGTTGAAAATTTACTGTGTGTTTGAGCACATGCTC
Source organism: Branchiostoma floridae (assembly GCF_000003815.2). NCBI lineage: Eukaryota > Metazoa > Chordata > Leptocardii > Amphioxiformes > Branchiostomatidae > Branchiostoma > Branchiostoma floridae. The sequence continues at coordinate 19,629,618 of NC_049993.1, forward strand.
CTGAGCTGAGCCATGCTTCTGAACTTCTACTACGTTTATACGTGTCCATGTGTATCTCATATTTACGATGATTTATGTGTTCCTAATTATGTTAACTGTGATTTATGAAGTAAACAGAGGTAATTGATGTTGTTTTGACTTTTTCTACTGCACTAGGAATTAGTAGAACATGTTCAAAAACCGATTCTATATCGATGCATCACTCGAAAGCTCCTTGCACAAATTCTCACATGGAAAATTCATGTCTGCCAGCCGGCCAACCAAAAAAAAAGTCTAGGGTCGGCAGGTTTTTTTAGGGTCGGTCGGGTTACAGGAAACACAACATTTTTTTCCCTAGGCCTAATATTAGGGCGGTGCTCTGGCAGTAACGCTTCAAATGATTGTATGAATAGAGAACCTCACTACTGAACATTGATACTATCTATTCATTTGGCTTGCATTATTTTTCAATCATAGTTAAATCATTTACATCTCTCAGTGTATCATTTTGTTTGACCTTTAAGTTTGTATGTCAGTTATTTTTTAATAATTTTATGTTAAACTGAGTCACATTTCTGAGATACTAGGTTTCTTTTGACTTGTACCATTACTGTATGGCAGCAAGTTTCCTTGTTTGAGTATCAGTGTTCCAGTCACAAGATGCACACACACAAGTACGGCAGCGGTCAGATGTATTCTAGACTTTACAAATTCACAAAAACAACAGACTATAGTCTAAACACAGCAGTGTAGCTATTCATTCCCCGGACCGGTCCATCAACCTGTTAAGCTTGAAAACTCAATTGCAGGTAGTAATAGTTTCTACACTCAACAATACAAATCAGCTTGTTGATAGTAGATTATCTAATATTTAAAAAATCTTGTCTAGATTTAGATTCCTGTGAGATTACATGTAGTCATCCCAGCTTAAAGCCTATTATTGTCTGATGACATATGTCAGTAGTTGAGTCTTCATATTTACATAAAGTTTTGAATGAAATAGTCGTAGAAAGAACAGTTTTCTCTTTAAAATGTGTCAGTCTATCAACTGTTATACATGAGTTTTCTACTCTAGACTATTAGTCTAGTGTTTAGTTATTTTCTTATCATTGATAAGATACAAATTTTATAGATTTAGCTATAACATAATAGATTGATTTCTCAAAATATCAAAAGCTGTTGATGATATACAATTCGATTGACTCTAGAAATCAGTACATTAGAAAGGAAAATGAATATTCATTGACAGTGAAAAAGCTGCTGTTATGCATGCCAAAGGATGTTTATACAGGCTATACCGATACAGAATGATACAGATACAGAAATATTTGAAAACTTGTCAAACTCTTGTCAGAATGGCCCCCAACTATATCCAGTCCTAAAGCTGTAAATGAGAGAAACTCCTGGCTATTCAATGCTTTAATTTTCAGTAATTTTTCCCATCTTATTTAGTGGACTTGTTAGGAAATGACTACAAATGATACATGTAGGTCTTGTCTTGGAATGTTCTGTATCATTACATGTATCTGTACTTCCTGATACAGTTGTCTAGGTAATCAGCTACAAACACATGTGCATCCTCTGTCACAGCCACCCCTACGGGCCCATGCAGTTTGTCCCCATCACTGGTGATGGTTGACAACCAGGTCCCATTTGGGCGGAACACCTGAAGCTTCTTACTGTGTCCAACACCATCAATTGTACCCCCAATGTTAGCCAGAACTATGTTCCCCCTGCTGTCAGCTGACACCCCATTAGGAGCCCACATGTCCTGTGGCTGTCTGCCCTGCTGACCAAACTTGTGTTTGAAGTTCAGATTCTTGTCAAACACCTGAACACAGTCACTGTCTTTATCTGTCACAATGATGTTGTCTTCTTTATCCACACAGACAAAAGCTGGGCCATCAAACTGCCCCTCCCCCTTCCCCTGCCCTCCCACCTGTTTCACCAGTGTCCCATTTTCCTCAAACAGGAAGATGCTGTGTTTGTCTGGATCAGCTACAACAACCCTCCCATCCCTCTTTACTGCCAGGCCAAACGGGTTTGTGCAATATTCACCCAGAGAAAATTTGTGCAGCAGTTCTCCTGATGGGGAAAATTTCTTAACTTCCTTCCCAGATTCCACCACTATGGTGCCATCAGTATGAACTGCAAGTCCTGAGGGGTCATAAGTAGAAAATGAGTGACAAAACTCCCCACTCAGATCAAACACCTGAACACGATGGTTACAATTGTCAGCCACACACAGCCTGTCCCCCCTGACTGCTACATCTATAGGAGTGCTAAACTGCCCCTGCTGGCTGCCCTTCTGCCCAAACCTCAGTACAGGGTTGTTACTGCCCACATCTACAGTGAGAGAACCCAGATCCTTCTTACCCCCCATACAGACCCCCAGTGAGTGTTTCCCTGACTCCTGAGGTCTCCACTCTGCACCCCAGACCCTCCTAACTCTGCTGGTTTGTCCCTTCCCTGCAGCTAGTGGGGGGCTACTGTGTGCTGTAGTCTGTATCAGGGTGGTTTTGCCCTGTGGTGAGGTCACCTCTATCTGTGGTGTAACATCCCCACCTGTAAGATCTGCAGTGTTGGTTGTGACTGTGACAGAGCAGGGCAGACTCTCTACTGCAGGTTCTTCTACATGAAGAGTAAATGCAGACAAGGAACCTCCAGAAACCTGGGATAAACTGCTGGGTTGGAAGGTCACTTTTGTATGACCTACAAAACTCTTGTGTGTTTGCTGCAAGGGCAGTTTCTGAAGCCTTTCTTCCATTTGTTGCCTCAAGATGAGAAATTCCTTGTCATCTTTACAGTCTAGAATCTTTTGAGAGAATGTTACCCTTTCCTTGTTCTTTCCAAGTTCCATCTGCAAGCTCTTTTTCCCCTCAGTCAGTTCCTCTTTCCTGTCTCTGTTGATCTCTTGTACGTGGGTGATCATATCCTGCCTTTCCCGTTTGAGTGTGGAGATGAGCTGTTTGTAGTGCTGCTGGATTTCCTTCTCTACTTCCTGACAGTTCTGTTTGATAGTGTCGAGTTCCCTGTCAATAGTCTCCATTCCCTCAGTTATGTTGGAGATGGCTGCTTCTGCCTCTGCTTTGTACTTTGGTGCAATTTTTTTGCCTACGGTAGGAAAGAATTGGACCACACTTTTAAAACATGCACCTTATTAGAATCTTGAACATCTTTCATTAGATGACAGTCAGTGACAATTTAGAAGAACACATTACATTATTTTCACATATCTAGTGAATTATGCTAAATTATTATATCGAACATTATTAGTGGCACCTTGTACTACAAGGATGAACTGAACTGAACTAATATGTTTGCAAAGTCCCCAGTTACAAACTATTTGCTGAATATTGACTGAATACAATGTGTCCGACATGACCTGACAAGTTCTGTTAGGAAGTGTCGTAGTTGTATAGGAAATGCATACTTTATTTGGTAGGGTCTGCACGGGTTTAGTGAGATTTGCAAACACACCTCGCGTCATTCATAACAAGTTAAATTCTTGCTGATTGTGAATTCATTGATACCTAATCTATTGGAAAATGACACTCCCTGCTGGAGTTTAGAACCCTTTAAAGTTGATCTCAAGTGATACTGAAAACTCACTATTTGCTCTTTTGAGTAAAGAAAAAGAAGTTTTACCTTCTGACAAAGTCATGTGTCTCCCAGCTGATGATGCGTAGCCTGAGTCGGATGACAGAACACTTCCTGATGATACGGTGCTTGCGACAGACTGGACACTTGCGACTGACTGGACACTTGCAATGGACCGGATGCTTCCTGCCCTTGTTTTCTGTGTGATCTCTAGTTCTTCTGTATGGCTGGAAGTACCCAGTGATGCCAGGTGTGATGTCACCTGTTCCACCTGCTCCACCTGCTCTTCCTCAGGATCAGGAAGCTGTGGATCACCTGGGACAGGTTGAGCAGGTGCATCAGCTTCCACCTGTCCTGTTGCACCGGTCAAATCAAGTAATATCATTTTGAGAATTTTGAAAAAGCATGCCTAGTCAGTAAAGTCAACAGACTGTCAGTGAGCATATGCAGAATAATGTGTACAATGTGTACTATGTACTACGTGTAGATTTAAGATGAAAGTCAACTTCCAACTATTCAGTAACTGTCGCACCTGTCAAACCAAGTAATTTCATTTTCAGAATTTTGTTAAAGAATTATTGGTAAATTCATTTTCAGAATTCTTGAAGCACAGAATTCTTGAATTCTTGAAGCACATTGGTATCTAGTCAGTAAAATCAACAAACTGTCAGCATTATGCAGAATAATGTGTTGAGTATTAGAATCAATTCGTCCTTAAATTACCCAGGACACACACGAAACTTTTCAAAGCAAGCAAAGAGTCTTTGTCAATGATTGAATGTGCACCTTTCCCGAAGTAGTCCCTCCAAGCTCTGTAGTCCTGCTCCAGAACCAGAGTCCTCACCACCAGCTGGTCTCCTCCCTCCAGGCTCCGCATCTCCTCAGTCATCAGCAGCTCAGTCAGGGTGTCAGACAGGCGGCCGCTCGTGCAGGACCCCCAGAAATGGGCAAATTTGGGCTCAGACTCAAACGTCAGGAACAGGATTACACAACCCCAGTATTTACCAACTATGGTTGCCTGTTTTTCTTCAATTTTGTCCTGAAGCTGATCAAACCTTCTTTCCAAACTTTCTTGGGACAGAAATGTTTTTGCTCTCTCCAGTGACTTAACTTGATTATCTTGATACATGTAAAGTGCCTTAAACTCTTCATCCCTCATTCTAGTCTTCAGTTGGAGAACCTGCTCGTTTTGATATACACGGTGGCCAAAAGGTGTGGATTTGGAATGGTTAACTGGGGTTGTTCCCCAATTGCTATATCAAAACTCCCTTGGAAGCCTGGGTAGATAGCCAGGGCCATGGGCATAGCTGGAAAACAAAGCCAAACCATTATTCTCTCAGACTGTTATATTTCAAGTTTTATCACATGTTTGTTGTACAAAATGGAACATTGGGCATCCATGTACCTTTCATTTGTCTTTCACCATCTTTTTGGAGTCTAGGGTAAGTGTCGCAAGGACACAATGTTTAGCTTGTGAGGAATACCAAGAATCAAACCCATAACCTATCAATCTTGTGTCCGCTGGCCTAGCCTACACCTTCATTCAATTTGATAGGGTCTTGTAACTACATGAAATTTAAGAAAGATCGTGGGGAGATGATGCTGGACAGCTTGATGGCTTTCTTTCCTCAGCCTAAGAAAGTAACCAGTTACTGGACAGCTTTACTCACACAATGCAGGATGTTTCTTGCACTTGAAAAGTCATCCCTATACTTACGTTGCATGAGGGTGTGATGGGGTTCACTCATGGGGTCTGTCTGTTGTAGAGCTGCTGCAGCTGCTGCTGCTTGTGCTTTGAACAGATTACAACCAAGCAACTGTTACACAAATATTAAAATTGAGATTTGGGCAATTTTTTTCCCATTTAGGTAAAGGTAAAGGCAGTGGGTTGTTATATCTACTGTGTTTAACCAACCTCAGCTTCCAACACCTTTTACCTCTCCAAGCAAAGTCAGGTACCCATTTTTACATCT
>NC_049993.1:19635269-19640956 GCF_000003815.2 Branchiostoma floridae
AAAGTTTGCGTAGGGATTCCCTGAAATTGTATAGCATGAAAGTATTTGAGCTCTTCTGTTTGATTGATTTTCTAATTCTAAGATACTGTGACTGTAAGAGGATGTGGGATAGGAACTTCTATTGAGATTCTGACATAAACAGCTTTTAAACTGCTTGTGGAATACTGGAAAATATTAATTTATTAAATAAAGCATAGTATATATATCCAGTCTGTTTGTCCAATAAACTTAGAACCCCTTTTACATATACCTACAGTTCTGTGGGTCATGGGACACTCGTGAGTGTGTGATCATGAAGTGACAATTGGCTATCAACAGTTTCTGTAGCAGTTACTTGAGCCTACATATTAAATGTACTATGTGCAGTGAATGATGATGATGATGATGTGCAGTGGGCTTTACTCATCTACTGTCATGCAGAAATTGTTCAGACATACCTTCAGAATCTGCCCTCTGCTGCTGTTCAAGTTCTTCAGCTTCCTCTGCCAGTCTTCCTTTTCCCAAACTTTGCAAAATCTCCATGAGTAACCTTAAATTACCATGCCCAATCTTATTGTCAGCTTGTAGCATTCTAAAAATTTCCAGAGCTGTTGCATGTTGCACTCTTGCTACTGACAAAATTTCAGGAACAAGCAAGTTCCGTAGCTTTTTTAAATCTTCATCCGACAAGTTTTCAGAAATCTTGTTGTAGAGCTGGGTGAGGGCTGGGAGTTGGGCCATGGTTGGTGTCTGGACACAGCAAGGTTTTCAGGGCTCTGGAAGTGCAGGAAGAACAGATATTGAGTTGGATCAGTCTTCTCCTGGGATGATCATGAAGGGCAGTCCTGATATAATTACAATTTATCACATTAGGCAGTAAAGTCGAGTTCTCAAGAACACAGACCACAAAACAGAAAACTGTTATATTCCCATTCATGAAAGCTCATCTGATTTGTTTCAAACCTGAAAAGGACAATAAGTTGAAAAACAACATGTTGGCCATCATTACTGGTGAATACTAAGACTTTTGACCCTTACAATATTCATTAGCTGTTTATAGAAGTACAAACCACACTGATTAGAAACTACTGTAAGTAGCATGTGACAGGTACAACAGTACAGGAGTGCTTTGAGAGAAACTCTCAAGACTTTTTTTTACAAGACAAGGAGAGAAAACCCACCTTTTTCCTGCTAATGTTGGTTTGTAGCTGCAGTGGTTCTTTTAGAGTGTTTCAGAAGTCTGGAGATATAGAGACTGTCAAAAGAGGTTGACTGAAATGTCTACTCTTTAACTAGTATACTGTCCTTGTTACTGTTGGCGCATGGCCTGTCTTACAGCATCTGTCTGAAACTGTTAAAAAAGAGTTGCAAGCATACTTGCATGTTGGAGCCTTAGCTTCATCAGGTGACACTTGATCTGTGTAAACAAGAGGCCCGTCAAAACACCTGCTATTCAGTTAAGGGGCGTAACTGAAACTTAAGAAGGCTCACCTTGATCAGAGGGGTCAAAAGCACTGGACAACAAAATGGCGCCTATACACAAGGTTTGGGAGGCAAAAAAGAAATGATCCGGTGGACTGCCTACAGTACATAGCTATGCAGAGGATTTATGATCAAGCTACAGGCTATTGAGGTGACTCCGATACGAAGAGTTTTCAACCATTTGAAGATACTGTCACATGTGTATGTGAAGTGACATACATGTGGTGTTACAGCTTTCTAATGAAAGCTTCTGTATAAATTATGTAATAAAGTTAGGGCTAAAGATCAATCAACCACTTTTAGTCATTTCATCTGAAACACCAATATATTTTCGAAGTGGGCTCTAGATGTTAGAATTTATTAATGAGTGGTATTGTAGTTTCCACATCCCTTTATATATGTTCACGCCTCTAGTGTGTACATTATTTGAGTCAGTTTGAGTCTGCAGTACTCAGTTTGAGTCTACAGACATTTTCATTTGCCTCCTAACTGCTTGATAGCTGTTGCTTATGAATGTTAGTTGTATATGCCACTGAACTTCTGAAGCAACTGAAGCAATCATGTCACATTGAGTTTGAAAGATGTTGTGGTGAGAAAAAAATGGACGATCTAAAATTGGTCTGTACCTCATTAATAGTTTTTGCTTAAAACCTGCTGATCAACAGATATTGCTCTGAGTGTCACTAGCAAAGGGTAGTGGATCTACTAGTATGCAGTTGCTTGTCAGTGAGTAACTGATATCTTCATTACCTCCATGAAAAAATGGAGGTATAGTTTTGAGTGTGTCTGTGTGTGTGTCTGTGTGTGTGTCTGTGTGTGTGTGTGTCTGTGTGTCCGCATATTGTGGTCAGCATAACTTGAGAATCTCTTGATGGACTACGATGATATTTGGTATGTGGGTAGGGGTTGGGAAGACGAAGGTCAAGGTCAATTTTGGGCCCCCTGGTGTGTGACCTTGGTACTGCAGTGCAACTTCTGGTTTTGCTATCTCGGTGTTCTGAACATGCTATGGTCAAGATTTTTAAGTATTAGATAGCTCTTGTGCTCAGAAAAAAATGACATAAGTTTGGGCCCCCTAGCGTCTAGTTTTGGGATAGCAGGGGCATTTTTGTCAAAAACTTCTGACGAGGATAACTCAAGAAGGGAATAACGGATTTTTATGATTTTTGGTATGTAGGTACCTTAGACAATGTTGTACAATATAAAATACTAATTATGCAAAATAGGAGTACATTTGCATAATTAATGAGAATATTCTATCATAGCAGTTTTTTCAATGTATCTCTTGTCCCGTACGTGATGTGGTCGTGACATTTGGGTGGTAGATAGCTTTTAGCGTCATGACAAAGTGGGGCAAGTTTCAGTCCCCTAACATTCAATTGTGGAACTGCAGGGGCGTTTTTGTCAAGACACTCCAAAGAGGATAACTGCAGAAAGGAACGACGGATTGCCTGCATTTTAGGCATGCAGGTAGCTTAGGCAAAGATGTTCATAATGATATACATGTTATGCAAATGATGACTGAATTTGCATAATTAATGAGGAAATTGTACAGTTCCATTGTTTTCAATAACTGGACCTCAATACATGTAACACATGTTAATTATGATAGGTGGAATATAAGCAGATACCAAATATGGTAATGAGGAACTTATTTGCATAATTTATGTAAAAATGGCAAAACCTCTTTATGATTAATAATGGGAATTTTATAATTGTAACATGTGAACGTTAGTCAATGATTAACAACACTATGCATACATTATGTTAATGTCTTAGTCAATTGCATGAAATTTACGAAAGCTTTAAATTTTCATGGAGGTATGAGGTCGCCGAACTCTAGTTTGCTTATTTTATTGCCTGGACCTTCATTGATGTAGAACAGTACCTGATTAGCAGTGAGGATGATACACAGAGCTTGGCAAATTTCAGATTTTTTTTAGTTGATTTATAAGCTGATAACAAGACTCTGAGGCGCCCCTATGATGAGAGCCCCACACCTGCAAGTAGTACACAAGGCCAGCAAGAGGGGGTGGTGGGTGGGTGCAAAAAAGGCTTAGTTTGGCTGTGGCAGCTGTAGTACAAACATTGCAAGCGCAAGAAGTCCTGCGTGACCAGTGGTGAGTAGAGGATCTTTCACTGGTGAAATCCCAGAGGATTCTGCCTCAAACCCATCACGATTTCTTAGTATCTTCCTGAACACACAGTAAAGTTACAAGTCAATCTCTCATGTCTAGTGTAATGCCAGCTGAAGCTAGATCCAGTTTCTGGAGTTCAAGATACATTTTCTCTTAAATCCTCCATGCCTATAATGGCTGATGGTCACACGGGTCATGCAAAACCCATATTTATCACGATGTGGACGTGGCTTAAGGAAACTTTGGTTTCAATTGGAGACTGTCATGGCCAGAGTGACGAGTGTTGCAGGTGTGGTTGCCCTTCCTTGACACTTGAGAAGATAATGTAGGGGGATGCAGGACTTTAGGATGACTAACTCTGTTGTCCATTCGTTCAGACCCTTGTAGTGCCTACTGTAAGGACACAGCAGCAAGTTTCCTTGATGTTTCAAAAGCAGGGTACAGGGAGGGGCTGCTAGCTCTCCCCCTTGCAATGAATGTAAGTAACCCAAAACCTACATGTTACCTAATAGTATGTTTATCAATATACCTGAAATTTGATACAAGGATAGGTGGATATGTAATCTTCATCAACATCTCACAGGATATTCGTTTGGTTATTAGTTCAGACCCTTGTACTGCCTAGTGGCACAAAGAGTACTGTAGCAAGTTTTTTTGCTGTTTCAGTAGCACTTTTCCAGTCACAAGATGCACAGACACAAGGATGGCAGCAGTCAGATTTATTTTAGACTTAACAAAGTCTTAAAATGAATACACTACAAGACAGCAGTGTGGCCATTCATTCTGGTCCACCAACTTGTGATTGTAAGCTAATAAGATCTAAATGGATATATATACAATACAAATGAACTTGGTGGTGGTGGGTTTAACAATTTTGGTAAAATTTTTTTAAATCATGTGTAAAAGAAGATTTTTGTTAGCCTGGGTTTCATCTTCGGTGGGGGCGGGGGGGTTTTTTTTTTCCCTACGGGGGATGATATTCGGGTTGGATTCGTGTGGGATTCCTTTTTTTTTTTTTGGAATTTTTCCCTACCATTATGTGGGGGGGGGGGGGGGGCAAAATAGGTGGATTGTTACCGTTACAAGTTGCCCCCCCCCCCCATATACACGTTCGGCAACAATTGTGTCAACTAACATTACATGTGGTCATCCCAGCTTAAAGTCTAATTGATATGATTGTCTGATTGCATCTTTGAATATCAAATGACATTGGGATACTTGATAATTATAAATACACAAAGTTTTGACTGAATTAGTCTAGGAAAAGAATACTAAGTCTTTTCTTTAAATTGTGTCAGTCTATCAACTGTTATACAGCACACATGATGAGTTATCCAGCCAGGCCCTGTTCTAGACTTATGTGTACTTCAGATACAAACTCTCCACATCTAGCTTAATTTCTCATATAACAAGTTTTTTTTTACTGCTGTATAAATTGACACTGACATGAACACTGTATCTAGATTTCATAAAAGAAAGTCTTATTGATAGAAAACATCATTCTATTGAGTATTGTCATCGATATCTAAGATTAGAAATCTTTCAAACTCAGCTAGACTGGCCCCATTAAGGTACATTGTATATCCAGTCCTAAAATGTAAATGAAAGAAGCACCTGCATGATCAGCTAACATTTTTCAGGCTATGTTTCTGTAAGTTTTCTTAACCAAAACCGTCTTCAGTTAGAAAATAGCCTGTTCCTGTACCTAGGATGCCCTGTACTGTTACATGTATCTGTACTTCCTGATACAGTGGTCACCAGGATCAGCTACAAACACATGTCCATCCTCTGTCACAGCAACCCCGTGGGGTACGTTCAGTTTGTCCCCATCACTGCTAATGGTGGAAACCCACATGCCATTTGGGTGGAACACCTGAAGCTTCTTGCCATCTTCAAAAATGGTTCCAATGTTTGCCAGAACTATGTTCCCCCTGCTGTCAGCTGACACCCCCAGAGGGCCACACATGTCCTGTGGCTGACTGCCCCCCTGACCAAACTTGTGTTTAAAGTTAAGACTCTGGTCAACACCTGAACACGGCAGTTGCCTTTATCTGCCACAATGATGTTGTCATCTTTTATCACACAGAC
>NC_049993.1:19641056-19648390 GCF_000003815.2 Branchiostoma floridae
CTATGGTGCCATCAGTCTGAACTGCAAGTCCTCTTGGATAGGTAGTAGGAAATGAATGACAAAACTTCCCACTCAGATCAAACACCTGAACACGCTGGTTGAAAGTATCAGCCACATACAGCCTGTCACCCCTGACTGCTACACCTATAGGAGTGTCAAACTGCCCCTGCTGGCTGCCCTTCTGCCCAAACCTCAGTACAGGGTTGTTACTGCCCACGTATACAGTGACAGATCTCAGGTCCTTCATACCCCCCATACAGACCCCCAGTGTGTGTTTCCCTGACTCCTGAGGTCTCCACACTCCACCCCAGACCCTCCTAACTCTGCTGGTTTGTCCCTTCCCTGCAACTAGTGGGGGGCTACTGTGTGCTGTTGTCTGTATCAGGGTGGTTTTGCCCTGTGGTGAGGTCACCTCTATCTGTGGTGTAACATCCCCACCTGTAAGATCTGCAGTGTTGGCTGTGACTGTGACAGAGCAGGGCAGACTCTCTACTGCTGGTTCTTCTACATCAATACTGAACCCTGTAAACACTGACAAGGTACCCCCAGAAACCTGGGACAGACTACAGGGTTCAAAGGTCACTTTTGTAGGACCTTCCAAACTCCTGTCACCTATTTCTTGCAAGGAGAGTTTCTGGAACCTTTCTTCCATTTGCTGCCTTAAGATAAGAAAATCCATGTCTTCTTCACAGTCTAAAATCTTTTGCAATAATGCTACCTTTTCCTTGTTCTTTCCTAGCTCCATCTGCAATTTCTGTTGTTCCTGAGTCAGTTCCCCTTTCCTGTCTCTGTTCACCCTCTGTACCTTGCCGATCATCTTCTGCTCTTCCAAGTCAAGTTGAGACCTCAGTTTTTTGTAGTGCTGCTGGATTCCCTTCTCTACTTCCTGACAGTTCTGTTCTGTGGCTGTGAGTTCCCTGTCAATGCTGTCCAACCCCTCAGTTATCTTGGAGATGGCTGCTTCTGCCTCTGCTTTGTACTTTGGTGCAATTTTTTTGCCTATGTTAGAAAAGAATTGGACTACACTTACAAACTTGCCTGTTATTATTAGAATCTTGAACATAATCTTTTGGATGACAGTCAGTGACTTTAGAAAATCACATTAATTTTACAATTCACATTATTTTACACATTGTTCATTAAGTAATCGCTGTATAATATGTGTATGCCAAGCCCCAGTAAGTTACTACCAGTAAGTTACATAACACAATTTGCCTACAATGGGATTTCCCTCCACTTTTTTTTTACCATTTTGTGATTATCCTTCTATTGGCAAATGAATGTACTTTCCCTTAAGCTTGATCTCATTTGAAAAGTGGTGTTGAAAACTCATTATCTGCTCTTCTGAGTAAAGAAAAAGAAACTTTACCTTCAGACAAAGTCATGTGACTCCCAGCTGATGCGTAGCCTGAATCGGATGACAGAACGCTTCCTGACGATATGGTGCTTGCGACTGACTGGACACTTGCAATGGATCGGATGCTTCCTGCCCATGTTTTCTGTGTGATCTCTAGTTCTTCTGTATGTCTGGAAGTGTCCAGTGATGTCAGGTGTGACGTCACCTGTTCCACCTGCTCTTCCTCATCAGAAAGGTCTAGATCACCTGGGACAGGTTGAGCAGGTGCATCAGCTTCCACCAGTTCTTTTGCACCTGTCAAACCAAGTAATTTTTTTCTTCAGAATATGAAAAAGCATGTATTGTTACATGTATTTAGTCAGTAAAATCAACAGACTAATTACAGTATATGCAGAAATCAGCTGCCAACTATTCAATTGCACCTGTCAAACCAAGTAATTTTCATTTTCAGATTCTTTGAAAGTATTATGATTGGTATTCCTTTTCAGATTTCTTGTAAAAGCACATTGGTATTTGTCACTGAAATGGACAGACTGTCAGCATATGCAGAATTTTGTGTTGAGTAATAATAGAATCAATCCCTCCCTAAATTCCCCATGACACACACAAAACTTTTCAAAGCCGGCAAAAAGCCTCTGAATGTGTACCTTTCCTGAAGAAGTCCCTCCAAGCTCTGTAGTCCTGCTCCAGAACCAGAGTCCTCACCACCAGCTGGTCTCCTCCCTCCAGGCTCCGCATCTCCTCAGTCATCAGCAGCTCAGTCAGGCTGTCAGACAGGCGGCCGCTCGTGCACGAACCCCAGAAATGGGCAAATTTGGGCTCAGACTCAAACGTCAGAAACAGAATTACACAACCTCTGTATGTGCTGACTATGATGGCATGTTGTTCTTCAATTTTGGCCTGTAGCTCATCAAACCTTTTCTCCAAACTTTCTTGGGACAAAAACGTTTTTGCTTTCTCAAGTGATTCAACTTTATTTCTTTCATACATGTAAAGTGCCTTGAGCTCTTCATCCCTCATTTTCATCTTCAGTTGCAGAACCTGCTCTTTTTGATAAACTGTGGCCAAAAGATGTGGATTTGGAATGATTAACTGGCCATGGGGTTGTTCTACAATCGGTATATCAAAACTCCCTTGGAAGCCTGGGTAGATAGCCAGGGCCATATGCATGGGCATAGCTGGAAACAAAGAAACCATTCTCTGTTATATTTTAAGTTTTATCACAATCATGACTTTGTTGTACAAAATGGAACATTGGGTATCCATGTACCTTTCATTTGTCTGTCACCATCTTTTTTGAGTCTAGGGTAGGAAACAACGTTTAGCCTGTGAGGAACGCCAAGAATCAAACCCGCAACATATCAATCTTGTGTCCACTGGTGTAGCCACTCTGCCATGGGACACCAAACCCACACTACGCCTGCACTGATAGAGTTCTGTAATTACATGAAATTTAAGAAAGATAGTGGGACCTACCATGAGCAAACTCGTTATTATTTAACGAAGCTGGGAGGAAGGCCATGGTGTGGGGAGAGGGTGTGGGGAATTTATTTTTAGTAAAATTATGAATGTAATGATGGTGAAAGAATTTGATCTATTTTGGTAAGAAATAAAGGAGATTGCATTTTGTTCTCAGCCTAATATAGCTAAGAACTTCAAGATAACAGTTACTGGACAGGTTTAACCCAGAAATGCATGATGTTTCTTGCACTCATATATATAATATTCATCTGTTAGAATAGTTTTATTACTAAGTGTACTTACGCTGCATGAGGGTATGATGTGGCTCACTCATGGTGTCTGTCTGTTGTAGAGCTGCTGCTGCTGCTGCCGCTTGTGCTTAAATTGATAAAACCAACACAAATAAATTGAGATTTTGGCAATTTTTTTTTATTTAGGTAAAGGTAAAGGCAGTGGGTTGTTATCTACTGTGTTTAACCAACCTCAGCTTCCAACACATTTTACCTCTCCAACCAAAGTCAGGTACAGTACCCATTTGTACACCTGGGTGAAGTGAGGAAAGTCGTGTTAAGTGCCTTTCCCAAGGGCACATGATCGGTAACATGACAGGATTTGAACTCTTCTGCTAGTACCTTCATTTAATTGATATACATCGATATCATTGATTTTCTAATTCTTAGGCCACACCAATTTGATTTCTTGGTTCACGGATTCGCTCGCTCCTATTTTTTGGAAAAAAAAATAAAAATGAAAATTACCACTCAGCAAATTTTCACCATTATTGAAAACATTCACCAACTTTCTGGTGTAGCAAACATAAAAACTGACACTACTTTTGTAATTTTCAATGAACAGGTGCTGTTACTGTACAGTATAAGTGTTTTTGTACTTTTTAAAAACTTTTTTTCTTTATGTTTTGGATTAGCCCTTACCTTTACCCCAACCATTTTACAATTTTTATTTTTATTTCGCCCTCTCGCTTCATATTTTTTATGAAACAATCCGTGAACCAAGGAATTAAATTGGTGTGGCCTTATTGTGACTGAAAGAAGATGCATATGTGAGCTAGGAAGTTTGGTCAAGATTCTGATGTAAACATGCTTCTGGATAAAATCAGTGCTTTACTGTTGTAGAATACTGGAAAATAAATAATGCATTCATAAGTATAGACATCCTTTCTGTTCGTCCAACACAATAAACTCAAATCCCTTTTACAAACACCTACTGTAACAGTTCTTTGGGTCATGCTTCACTTTAATGTGTGATCATGATGTGAACAGGTCCTTTAACTGTTACCTGTCAATGAGCTTACATACATTGTATGTGCAGTTGGCTTTACTCATCATGTCATGATCAAGTAGAAATTGTTCAGACATACCTTCAGATTCTGCCCTCTGCTGTTGCTCAAGTTGTTCAGCTTCTTCAGCCAATCTTCCTTTTCCCAAACTTTGCAAAATCTCCACGAGTAAGCCCAGATTACCATATCCAATCTTATTGCCTGCCTCTAACATTCTAAAAATTTCCAGAGCTGTTGCATGTTGCACTCTTGCTACTGACAAATTTCAGGAACAAGCAAGTTACGTAGCATTTTTAAGTCGTCATCCAAGAAGTTTTCAGAAATCTTGTTGTAGAGCTGGGTTAGAGGTGAAAGTTGGGCCATGGTTGGTGCCTGGGCACAGCAGGGTTTTCAGGGCTCTGGAACTGCAGGAAGAACAGATATTGAGTTAGATCATTCCTCTCCTGGTATTCTGATATTCAAGCTCCTTGATATGATATATACAATTTATCACATTAGGCAGTAAAGTTGATTTCTCAACAACACAGACCACAAAACAGAAGTTAAACTGTTATATTCCCATTCATGAAAGTTCATCTGATTTGTTACAAGACTTAGTGTAATAAGGGCAATAAGTTGAAAAACACCATGTTCGCCATCATTACTGGTGAATGCTAGACCTTTGACCCTTACAATATTTAGTAGCTGTTTTTCTTAGAACAAACCACATCAATCCGAGTCATCAACTGTAATTAACATGTAACAGGACCTAGTACAGTACAGGAATGCTTGAGAAACTCTCAAGACTGTTTTTTACAAGACAAGTAGAGAAAACCCACCTTAATTTTCCCTGCTAATGCTGAATGTGGACCCTGGACCTTCTGGCCTATGAACGTGTACTCTAAAAGCATGCTGGGAAAATTATTGAGTTAATATTATCTTGAAGCTGTTTCCTCAGTCAATAATATTGACCAGTCTGCTCCCCAAGGTCGTGTGTACACAGTCACATGCCAGACTTTACCTGAGCTACTGTTGTGGTGCAAGTATCTGCTGTAAGTGTGCAAATATTTGATATTTAGGTGCAGCTACAGGACTTTATTTTTCTATTAGTATCAGCATCATCACTGTAGTACCCCTATTGTGCAGTAGACTAGTGCTCCAGATCTATTGTAAGAGAGCACCCTGGGGAAGAATGTATTCTCCAAGCAGAGGTTTGGCTTGGCTTTTTCTCTCAGGTTTTCTATTTTGTACCATTTTCTTCATACATTGTAATGCATCGAAAACAGCCAGAGCCAAACCTCTGCTTGGAGAGTAGATAGAATGATTAAGCCCAACAGCATACTGTAGGTGGTTGGTTCTCAGTTTGAGTCTGCAAAGATCAGACAGGGCTCAAAATATTTTTTCTTGCATACTTGCATTGAAAGTTACCTGCACCACTCTGAATTTAGGAAGTGTGGATCATACTAAAATTGTTTAGGAACCATTGCTATTTTTCTTTTTTTTACTTAATAGGTGGTAATAGTCAATTCAGCTAAATCCATATACACCTACATCATAGGACATAATTTTATGTATACTGAGTACATGGACCAGTGCAGGTTAGGTGCAGGTAGACACCAGAAATACCTGCACAGCTCCAATTTTACCTGCTGCTAACCTGCAGAATTTTTTTTATGCAGGTGGTATTTGGAGCCCTGCATCTTGTCCCACCTAACTACCTGACTGCAAATACATTTGTTTACCTAAATCATGTTGAGTCACCTGTAACATTACCTGGCTATTCATGTATTTCTGTCATGTTTAACCAGAGTAGCCGGCCCAACTCGGGTGTGACCATTACTTTACAGTGGGGTCCTGGGTATGTACATTTTGTACTTGTCTCCACTGCCTTTCGTCATTGACACTGAATAAACTGTTGAAGAGCAGGTTTTATACTAACTAATTATTGATATGTAATGGAGGTGAAGACAAATTTTAGTCCAAACAAAAGTAACTTAAGACAAATTCAGCACAAGGCTAAATGTAAGATTGATGACTATATAGTGACCCTACCTCTGGATTAAGAAACTATGAGTTCAAATCTTTACTGTTTTGCACACCCAACGTGCATGTTACTGGAGGGTAAAGTTCAACTTGCAGTCCTACTGGAAAGGGTTGCAGTCCTTAAGCCCCCTTTACAAATCAAGAATTTAGCTCGGCCGAGTTGTCAGCGAGCTCTAAATTACGAGGAAGCATGAACCTGATGCCTACGAACAAATGGCAGAGTTTCTTCGCCGGCATCAGGGTCATACCTCCTCGTAATTTAGAGCTCGCTGACACCTCGGCCGAGCTAAATTCTTGATTTGTAAAGGAGGCTTTAGGACAGGACAGTAAGCTAGCCTCCTTTGCAGACTTGGAGTGGGGCTGGCTTTTGTTTTGTTTTTTATTTTTTATTTTTTTTTGGGGGGGGGCGCTAGTTTGCTAGTTTCATCAATAAGGTTTTCTAATGCCAGGAAATGGATTTTGCTTAGTAGAAAAATTACCATGTAGTTTGTTGTGGAAGGGAGTTTTGAGGTGGGACAAACTCTCATCCATGGGAAACTACATGACGTACTTTGTCATGCTCTGGGGAAGTGCTCTGAACTTCTAAATATCATCTCGTATAAAATCGGCAATAACGCTTCAGCAAATGATTGTAATCGCATATTAGGGAACCTGACTACTGAACATTGATATTTTTTAATCTTGTATTTAAATATTTATTTTTCATTTGGCTTTTATTATTTTCATCATAGTTAAATCATTTACATCACTCAGTGGATCATTTTGTTTGACCTCTGTGATCAGTTATTGATGATTTTACATCAGACTGAGTCACATTTCGGACTAGGTTTCCTTTGACTTGCACCATTACTATAAGGCAGCAAGTTTCCTTGCTGTTTCAGTATCAGTGTTCCAGTCACAAGATACACAGACACAAGGACAGCAGCAGTCAGATTTATTCTAGACTGTACAAAGACAAGAAAACAACATTATATAACAGTGTAGCCAAATTCTGGTCCATCAACTAAAGTTAGCTCAAAAACTCAATGGCTATAGTAGGAATACTTTGTAGACTCCATATAAATCAGCTTGCTGATTGTAGATTTAAACATTATTATACGGAAATATTTTGAAACCTTGTCTTAAAGAAGATTCCTGTGAGATTTCCTTTTTTCTCATTTTTTTTTGGTTAAGTATATTCTTCACATTCTACAATGC
>NC_049993.1:19657210-19658369 GCF_000003815.2 Branchiostoma floridae
TGATTGGTCCTATTCCGACTAACGTTTTCTTTAAAATTAGATACGAATTCTCCACATCTAGCTTTATTCCTCAAATCATTATAGCGAAAGTTGTTTTTTCATTGCTATGTAGTACATTGATTGACACTAGAAATTGACTACAAATGTTTGTCTTTTTATTTTAAAATTCATCTTTTATATCCAAGTGAAAGATTGGAAATCTTGTCAAACCCAATCAGACTGGTACAAATCCAGCCCCAAAAGTGTTTAGTTATTACTAAATGAAAGAAGCATCTGGCCATTTAACGCTTTTCAGGCCATTTCAGTAATTCTTCTTATTGAAAAATCATCTTAGGTTCTTAGGAACCACCATGTTCCTGTAGGATGTTCTGTACAGTTACATGTATCTGTACTTCCTGATACAGTGGTCAATAGGATCAGCTACAAACACATGTCCATCCTCTGTCACAGCCACCCCGTGGGGTCGGTTCAGTTTGTCCCCATCACTGCTTATGGTTGACACCCACATGCCATTCGGGCAGAACACCTGAAGCTTCTTACCATGTTCTACACCACCTACACCAGACCTATCTCCAGCATTTGCCAGAACTATGTTCCCCCTGCTGTCAGCTGACACCCCATGAGGACCCCACATGTTCTGTGGCTGTCTGCCAAACTGACCAAACTTGTGTTGGAAGTTCAGATTCTTGTCAAACACCTGAACACGGTCGTTAAGTTTATCTGCCACAATGATGTTGTCTTCTTTATCCACACAGACAAAATATGACAGATTAAACTGCCCCTCCCCCTGCCCCTGGCCTCCCACCTGTTTCACCAGTGTCCCATCTGCCTCAAACAGGAAGATGCTGTGTTTCCCTCGATCAGCTACAACAACCCTCCCATCCCTCTGTACTGCCAGGCCATAGGGCCTTGTGCAATATTCACCCAGAGGAAATGTGTGCAGCAGTTTTCCTGATGGGGAAAATTTCTTCACTTCATACCCAGAGTTCACCACTATGGTGCCATCAGTTTGTACTGAAAGTCCTACAGCATTTCCTGTGGTGGAAAATGAATGACAAAACATTCCACTCAGATCAAACACCTGAACACGCTGGTTTCAAGTATCAGCCACATACAGCCTGTCCCCCCTGACTGCTACATCTATAGGCCTATCAAACTG
>NC_049993.1:19659693-19662242 GCF_000003815.2 Branchiostoma floridae
AGGCACCTCTATCTGTGGTGTAACATCCCCACCTGTAAGACCTGCAGTGTTGGTTGTGACTGTGACAGAGCAGGGCAGACTCTCTACTGCTGGCTTCTGTACATTTATACTGAACCCAGCTGACTCCTTGACCTCTTTTCTCACCAGTTCACACTTCCCTCCTGTAGCTGTGAGTTTTCTGCCAAGGTTCTCCACTCCCTGGGTTATCTCAGAGACTCCTGCTTTGACTGAGGCTTTGGACTTTACTGTTGATGTGTCCATTTCTGTGGAATCCTGAATTTGTCTCCCTGCCAGGAAGAAAATTGTTAAAATTTTCTATAAGGGATGAAGGAATAAACATTATTTCTTGACTGTGATCGTACGTATAGTACAGTGTATGGCAACAGCTACTAAACAACACTATTAGTACTATGGGGCTTACATACAGAATTACAAAATGTTATTGATAACTGTACACAGTCATGTAATGTATGAGTGATCAGGTCTCGCATTTGGAATAGATGTAAATGAATTGGCATACGTATATTTAGTTGTTACTAAAAATACTTCTTAATTGGCAGTCAAAAATTTATTTGGGTTTTAACAACACATCTGGTCAATTCACTGCACGTTGGTCTTAATGTCAAAGGAAAGCTCTTCAGAATAATAGATATACTTGCTTAACATAGTCGACGGAAGCAGTTTTGAATTGCAATATTTTCAAAATATGGCAGTTTGAAACCACAGTCTGTCAACTTGATATGATCATAAATACTGAGTTTATAAAAGCAATAGATATAGGTCACCCCACAGATAAAGGTAAACTAGCATTATAATGGTTGGGAAAATTTTTTTGTTTTTGCTCGTTCCAAGTTTAAAACCTCACACACCTTCTCTCCTCTGCTCTTGTTCAAGTTGTTCAGCTTCATTGGCCAATTTGCCTTTCCCCAAACCTCGTAGAGCCTGCACAAGGAATTGTAGTTTGCCCTTCCCAATC
This sequence comes from Branchiostoma floridae, assembly GCF_000003815.2. NCBI lineage: Eukaryota > Metazoa > Chordata > Leptocardii > Amphioxiformes > Branchiostomatidae > Branchiostoma > Branchiostoma floridae. The sequence continues at coordinate 19,660,670 of NC_049993.1, forward strand.
TTATTCTCATCCTCTAGCATGTTGAACATTTCGAGCGCTGTCGCTTGCTCCACTTTTGCTTTTCCAACACCTTCACGTGCAAGAATGGCTCGTAGATTTCTGACTTCTTCCTCTGACAAGCTGTTAGAAATCTTGAGGAACAGCCGGGTTAGGGGGGAAAGTGCTGGTTCAGCCATGGTTGGTTTGTAACAGTGTTTCCTTCAGGGTGTGTCAGGTGTCTGGAGGCACAGAAATAAGATTTAGTTAGTCTTCTACTTTAAGTAGATGAAGTAAAACTCCCTTCAGAAGAGCCCTCACCTACCGTGGACCCACCATCTGGAACAGTCTACCACCGGACGTACGCACAGTCCCAACTCTGGCTTCCTTTAAAATAATGGGAACGGCCAAAATGAACGGACTTGAATCATGTAGCAGTTTCTCTTTTTTGTATGTATGTAAAAATTGTGTATATTATTAGACTTACAGGACTTATAAGGACCCTAAACGATGTAATTAAAACTATATCTCTGCTATATACTTTGTCTGACCCTTGCCTCTTCCCTGATGAACTCAATGAAAAGTGGCCTGCAGGCCGATTTGAGCTTTCATGAATAAATAAAGGTTCAAATAAACAAACAAACAAACAAGTTTATGATAGTTTTGATTGGTTTAAACTGTCTTGTATTTACTATAAACTAGAAAATGGCAACATTGATCATGACGTTCAGATTACAACATGCATTGCATAATACTCAGATTACAACATGAGGTACAAAATTACTAGTAATGATAAGATATTCAGATTACAACTGTCAGCAGGTACCATGATATTCAGGTTACAATTTTACGAGGTACCAACTTGAGCTGTTCAGACTACTGGAGGTACCATGATGTGCATGAGGAAAGGAAGTATATAATATTACTTTAAGATACATGCCTCGAGAAATACACTTAACTTCTTAAAGTCTCCCGATGATGGTTTCAATGATTTATTCACTCAACGACATATATATATAATAATGTTGTCACTTCAAGAGACCATCGGCCCAATGTGCCTTATTATTAATTATTGATGTATAATTTTGGTTGTAGTCCACTGTCACCTGCTGCTGGTCTGACCCCCTGTAGCTACTAATCAGTCTCCACTTTATCCTGTTTGTTGCAAGGTTCCTATAATAAGCTCCTGTTGTTTTCTGGTAGTGGCCAATAATTAACATTATCATAAAGCCAGGCGCCGCGGACCAATCAGAAGGCCCCGTTCCACGTTGGTTATGACGCCGTAACACTTCGATTCCGGCCAGGCAGGTGCAAATTAACACCAGTGGTGTTAATTCATTTTGAATTAACACCAGTGGTGTTAATTCATTTTGAATTAACACCGGTGCGGGTGTTAATTCATTTTGACAATCAAAAGGAACGAAAGAAAGGTATATGCAGGCATTGGCCAATAAAAGGAGCAAAACATATGCCGGAGCAGACTGCAAGGGGGGAATGGCTCCTTCTGTTAACATTGATAATGAGTTTTGTTTTTCTAAAAAGCCTGCAATGTTTCGAATATTTTCTGTGGGAAATTTTGGTTTCAAAATGCAATCTG
>NC_049993.1:19662342-19669405 GCF_000003815.2 Branchiostoma floridae
ATATACACCTTGGGCCGGGGCATTAACCCTTTATTGAATCACTCAGGAGTCATTCAACAAGCAACAAAATGGCCACAATTTAGCAACAAAATGGCTGCAATTCATGTAGTGAAGAGACTTTGACCCCTCTTTGTGCTCTATCTCAACCAACCTTCCTGTGACTCAATTATTTATAGACTACTGTAACAAGCATGTCAATGAAGCTAAAACAGAATGATGGCACAGGTTAGGGAAGAGTACAATGTATGTCATAGGAGCCTCACCTGTATACCTCAGTCGTGAACTTGCTTCACCAGTGTCCTGGGCTTTGGCAGTCCAAGTGTGCCAAGAACTGTGGGTAAATATTAATTAGAGTTGCTTCCTTCTTAATAGGTCACAAGTACACACTGACAAACCTCTTCTCTACTAACTGTAATTGTGGTCCATCTGCTAGTGTGTGTGCATTGTTTCATTGATGTGTACTAACTGCTCAATAGACCAATCCTGTAAAACACCATATCGAACAAATAGAATGCCCTGTTCTGTTTAAAAAAAAACAGATTGGCCAATGCCGCTATGGTGTTATATCGACTGAAACAGGGTACTCCTCCCTGACAACCAGGTAATTTGAAAATGCGTGTTTTTGAATGAAATTATGCAGGGGGAGGGGATGGATATAGTGTGAAAACAGGACAGAAGTTTTGGATCCTCATACACTCACACAAACTGAACAAGTCAGAAGCTCTTTATCAAATTAATCTGCCATATACATACTTGGAAATTGGACCATAATATATTAGATAGTAAACATTCTACCTGACCTCTGCAAATACCATAAACACAGGCTTAACAGACTTGTCGCTGACGCTTGTGCCAGGTATGCAAGCATGTTCTACAGCACCGTTCAACTGTGTCAAAAATATGTAGCATGTACTCACTGAGCACATGCTATGGCAGCCTTCCTAAGGTGCAATGTGGGGCATCTACAATGGCTCTCTTTCTTGTACTTGGTCAGAAAATAGTTTAACAATAATTTTTTACAGTCCTTTGCTTCATATGACTGACAGAACAAAATACCAAATCTATGAAGATTGCAGAGAGCATGCTTCAGAACATCTGGGCATCAATATAGGAGTATACATCTACTTCCTGCTGCTAATTGATCTCACAGCTGTTTTACAGAGACAAGAGCAAGACCAGAATTAGCAGAAGTCTGTCCCAAATACCTTAAACTGAATGCAGTCCAAAACATGGAGGTTTTGTATTCCTACAACCTTGTGTTGTGAAATGAACTTACTTTCAGTCTCCCGGCTGGCGTCTGTGCCTCTGGGTGATTGAACCGTAAACATTCTACAATGTGGGGGCTCAAAATACTTTTTATCTGCAAACCTGCACGGGTGCAAGTAACATTGGAAATTACCTGCACCAGACAAATTTTACATGCACCACTCACTACATGGCCAGTGCAGGTTAGGTGCAGGTAGACACCAGAAATACCTGCACAGCTCCAATTCTACCTGCACTAACCTGCATATGCAGGTGGTATTTCGAGCCCTGTATATTGTACCTGACTTGTGCAAATACCGTGATCAGTCAGGCTAAACAGACATGTGGCTGAACCTTTGCAGCTAGTGACTGAAAGAAGCTAGACTAGGTAAACAAAGTGTTATCTCCAATTTGTGTTTTGTAAAGTTTTGTCATGTATGTTTATACTTGTAGATGATTGCAAAATGTGGACATGGATCATTTGTTGATATCAAATTACATGAACTTTGTTTTTTTACAGTCCAACTGAGAAGTCTCTTGATCTGAAGAAGTCAAGTTATAAAAAGGTAACTTTAGTTAAAGGTTTGATCAATAAGGTTTGCCCTTTTGTCTTGTTTACTGTACTTGACTTTTGATAATCCTTATTACATGTATCATGAAACCCATATGAATGAAAAAAAGTTACGATCATATTTATACTTTTATGTCTTAACAATTTGAGTCAAACTGAACATATGAATAAATGTTTGGTACTGTGTAACAAAAGGGACCACAGTATATATTATGTAATTACAGTGTACATGATTGTACAATCATGTGGTTCATGCATTAATGTAACAATGTCAAATTGAAAAGTACATTTGACGTGGATGCAGTTATTGTGAAATCTTTACAAGATTACAAGTCACTGAACCCTATTCCTGCTCCTCAGCTGTCCAAGTTCCTCCAAGCCATGCAGACCCAGGGGTTAATCCAGGTCAAGGAGCTGTCCAAGGGTGTGGAGAGTGTGGTGGAGGTCAACAGGGGTCATGAGGAGTAAGATATTCTCAGCTTTCTCACTTTTCATCCAACAATCACCAAAAATTTGTTGTTCCAGCTGTAGCATTATAAAGGCTAGAATATACTTTCTGACTATCATAATTGCTAAAGCAGTGGGCACTTTTGAAGGCTAAATATCTCTCTAATACTACTAGTAACATTGCACCCAACTGTGACCAGATTATAGCTTAAAGCAGTGGCAGGAAATATAAGACTTAATTTTATTTCAGATTTCTTTCTTTATTGGTTGATTGTTGCACAAAACGTTTCAGAGGCAATACAGCTAGCAAAGGCTATAGGTTCGCAATCAAGTAATCCTGCCGACAACGGCACTGTTAAGTTCGCAATCAAGTTCACTAAACACCCGATCTAGATATGAGTGCATTTATTCCTCTTCTCTCATCACACACTGCCAACTCCCCCAGACTTCCTTCAGAAGTGTCCATCTCTTGCCCCCTTGGCTGGCTCCCCCTGGGGGGTTTCCACTCAACACACAACATTGATGTCTCACATACAGGATATTTTGTAAACCTATTTAAAACAAAACATATGATATACTATCACAGCTAGCTTGCTCAAGGTAATTTTGAACTTTTCCTTCCAGACTGAAGAGTTTTGAAGTCCCTGATGTTGAGCTGCCAGCTGTGGAGGTCAACGACCCCGGAACGGGCGCAGGTCCGACCTACCAGCCTCCGGAGGTCGTGGAGATGTTCAGTGTCACGGGAAACCTGGCGCCGCTGTTTAGAACTGCAGGGATCAGGTAATATTTTCACTGTCTCACTCATTCCGTCTCTCTCTCTCTCTCCCTCTCACTCATTCACACTCAGTCAGTCACTCACTCACTCACTGTAATGGGAAACCTGGCACCACTGTTGGGATCAGTGCAGTGTTTTATTATCAAATGGCAGACAGCAAATGATCATTAGTGCCAGGAAGTTTATACCACTCGCTGCATGTCTCTGCATGTTGGATGATGGTTGGTGCCCCCTGATGTAGATATATATTGATGGCACTATAATTGTTTTTGTATTGGGATAAAGTTTTGGCCTTGTACTAATAGTTGTTATCTTCCAACATAGATAAACTTTCATGCTACAATGTAACTAAAGCTTGTTTTTGTAGCTACATTAGCTCCTTGTGCTCTTCTGGGCTTGCATCATTGTATAATCATTATGCATAATATGTTACAGCTAGGCAGAAAATACAGCAAGTGTCTTTCAATGTTTGTCCGTTTTCCAGGAAAGGCCACGCCCTGTCCGGCCAGGAGGTTCGAGAGTTCCTGACTCAGTATGTGAAGGAGAATGAACTGGTGGATCCCAACAACAAAAGGTACAACTGAAAACTGTTGACTGTGGCTCAGGTGCACCTAGGGGGGTAGGGTACAGGGGGTTCGGACAGGGGGTGGGGTACAGGGGGTTCGGACAGGGGGTAGGGTATAGGGGGCAGGTACAGAGGGTAGTTACAGGAGTAAGGTAGGGTTAAATAGTATACACACTAAAGGTAAACAGCATTTGATTGGCCTTTGTGTCATAAAAGATGATAATAAAAATCTTTGTTGTACAATCACTTATTACAGTCTTGATTGTGCTGCAAATATTTTGTGCACCTACATTTTCAGCGCACCTGTCCCCTTACAGGAATGTTTAGCCCTTGGCTAGTTCCACCAGGATTTCTAACCTTGTGTTCATCGATACCTCTAAGCCTTGTGTTCTCCATGTCTCAGGTTTATAGTGGTCGACCCGTTACTGTGTGACGCCTTAAGACAGAAGGGGGAGAACCTGACGCATCTTACCTGGGAGGATCTCTTCACCAGGTGAGACTTTAAGGTGTTTGTTACATTAGGTAATAGAAAAAATTGTCTAAAACTTGATTATCTGTGCAGTTATCTTATAGTAATTGTTATACCACAGTAACCATACATTTTATAATCTCAGTGGCAAAACAAGTGAACCATATATATATATATATATATATATATATATATAGGTACTACATAAAAGGTGTACATGTGTAGCAGGTGGCGCTCACTCACACTGGGAAGGACCCCTGCTCTTTTCGATAAGTGCAGTGGGTGCTTTAATGTAGTGCCTTGTTTCCTTATCCCCCCAGATGTTGTGATAAGATGTCCCCGTGTGCCCAGCTGATCTTCCCTGGCCAGCCTCCCGTCCTGAAGAAGGGGAAACTGGAGCCGGTCGATGTTCAAGTTCAACAGAGGTCCGGCAACAAGAAGGTAATGAAGGGGTTCACATCATCTTTTACTTAAAATTGGTAAAATGTAGGAAAACATGCATACTGTTGAACATGCATACTGTTTATTACCTGCCAAACATTTAGCATTTGTCTTTATTACCCTTGAGATCTGAAGAAAATGAAACCCGAACAGCTTCTTTCCAAACACAAACACCTGTACCCTTACCTGTCTCACCTGTCCATGCAGTTACTCAGTGTGATATAACCAGCTGCTACCGCACCTGTCATACTGGTGTGTTATACCAAAGACCGGTTATACTGGCTATGTACATGTAAATACAGAACCTGGTGTGTTACACAGAAGGGCTATACAGTTATACATGTGCATGTGATGCATTTGAGTGTTGGGTTTCTAAATGAAATCCAAGACAATTGTGAACACACCTGTACTGCTCACCTGTCCATCTCACCTGTCCAGGTGACTCTGATCTACAACCTGGAGGGGTTTGGGATCCGGCCGGACACCTTTGCGCACCTGTTACAGCTGCGTGTGCAGGCGAGCACAGCTGTGAACCCCGCTCCCAACAGGAAGGCAGGTGTGCAGGTGATGGTGCAGGGGAACCAGGTGCAAACAGTCGCCAAACTGCTCATAGGTGAGGATACAGACAAACTAATAAATAAGCAAACAAACAAACAAACAAACAAACCAACAAACAAACAGGAAGGCAGGTGTGCAGGTCATGGTGCAGGGGAACCAGGTGCACACCGTCGCCAAGTTACTTATAGGTAAGACAAACAAACTAACTAACTAACTAACTAATAAACACTGTCACCAAGCTACTCATAGGTGAGGAAAACAAACCTGTCATAGTTATTAGGTATGAAAAGAGTGCTATGTGTGCCATTTTCTTGTACACAGCCAGTTAAATGCAAGTTGTGTTTTCTTACCTGCCAAAACTTTCAGTAGACCTATTGCTACTTCATCATTGCCCTCAGGAAAATACCAGAAGCTGTCAGTTGTTCAAGAAAACTCTTATATATAGATTTTCTGTTTTTGTTCATCGTTCTAAGTATGGTAGGTACCTAGCTTTAACTGATTTACAAACTAAATATTATATGGATTAATGACAACTTTTTTCTGTATTGTTTTCAGACGAGATGAAGCTACCAAAAAAGTTTGTGCAGGGTGTTGAGAAGGCAGCCAAGAAGAAGAGATGACGACTCTGAACCTTCATGTAGAGCTAGTGTAGGAGGAATCAGCGCTGCTTCTTCTGTCATGTCTGGTGGCACAAAAGGCCATATCAAATGAATTTGCTGGTCCTTGGATATACACATTTGAAGTTCTTGGAAGTTCTGCCCCTTGGTACATGCAGTCTACCTTAAACAAGAAACAAACCCATCGTTAGACAGAACTGGCGCTATTCATATCACCTAATTTATCTTTGCAGCACAGCTAAGAAAAGAACTCTACAACAGAAAGGAAAAGTCCGCTTTCGCTAGTGACCTTTTGTATGTGGCAGAGACTGTCATTGTTGTATACATGTAGGGCTGTTTAGCCATGTCCAAAGCTGTTAAGGGCTGATATCAATTAGCTACTTGCATGATTATTACTGACCGAAGCAGGCCTTACATAATACAGCCAGTAGGTACCCATCTGAGTAATGAGGCTGTTGTAACATGCTGGAGGAACCTCCTCCAACACAGGACCCACATTTTATATACCCAACTAGTTCTTTGTATGTTCGTCCGCATTTTTGTAAGGTCTGTCGCTACCAGCCCTAGCTGCCTAGGCAGACCCATGTAATGACTTGTCTCATCGTCAATTAAGTCAAAGTCAAAGTCCAACCGAGATGCCCTTCTCTGGACTCAACCCAGGATCCCAGTTACCAACTTACTGGAACCAGGAACTCAACTGTGAAGCTACCACCGATTGAGCTACAGGGACATCCTTGTTATGTCTTACTTCACATTCAATAGCCGGCAAATCCGATGGGTGAAGCCTAACATTAACAAAAATACCATGTAACTTACAGCAGAGTTGATAGTAACCAGACTTCATATTTATGTTTTGTTCTGCAATATGTGGAAGAGTTGACGGACAAAAAGAAAACTACCATATGTCATGAGTTGCATATCATAAATGTTTTCAAATTAAATAACTGTCAAAAGCTACTGGTTGTGTTTTCCTTGTGCCCTTATTTAAGTTAACTGTATCCCAAATGTAAGTGTCAGCATTGGCCATATTTTTATCCAGCCAGTCTACCCACTCCAACCACTCTACCCACACCAACCACTCTACCCACTCCAACCACTCTACCCACTCCAACCACTCTACCCAATCCAACCACCCCAACCACTCTACCCACTCCAACCACTCTACCCACTCCAACCACTCTACCCACTCCAGCCACTCTACCCAATCCAACCACCCCCACCACTCTACCCATCCCAGCCACTCTACCCACTCCAGCCACTCTACCCACTCCAACCACTCTACCCACTCCAACCACTCTACCCACTCCAACCACTCTACCCAATCCAACCACCCCAAGCACTCTACCCACTCCAACCACTCTACCCACTCTACCCA
>NC_049993.1:19669505-19671976 GCF_000003815.2 Branchiostoma floridae
TACCAAAGAATGGTAAATTATGACGTTACAAATCACTGGCATTATCAAGAACTTAACAACACATATGACAAGTTAATCTAAAGTCTAAATAATATCCAGTTGCTTGAGTAACTCCTTTTTGGCATATCTTATTACCTGCATGTCTAACCTTCATTGACGTAATCTAAAGTCTATACTGCAACAGCCAATGATCGTCGAAACGACCAAGACTATAAAACAAACAAAGAAACATCAAACAAGGAAACCTGACCACTAGAGCAGGAGCCCGTTGGAATCATCTGAAGTACTCTTGTATTCGTGAATTTATGCAATACAGAACAAAACTCAAGACCCGTTCCTTTCAATTTCGCGTTTTGGATGTGGTACCTTCACTCGTCACTAGGGAGCGTCGTTTTACACTCTACTGCACCCCATCCGAAATAGTGAATTGCCATTGCTTATTTGTATGGAAATGCATAGAAATATGGATGTTACCATATGAATACAGAATCCACGTGCGATTGAGCACTATAATTTCGATTTTCTTCTTCTAGTTCTTTTTTTAATTCATCAAAGAAAGGTAGTGTGATACAGGAAACGTGATTTATGTATGTATGTATGTACAAAATACGCGATCATTCGAATGGGATGTCACTAACTCAGAGAGGCAAGAAATTCAGTTTTCGGACCTATCCGAGCCTGCTTCTAGCCATAGACAGAACTGCTCGCTGACAGAACTGCATTCTACAGGCAACATGCGCGGATTTAGGGGGGGGCGCACCCGGCGCGCGCCCCCCCCTTTGGCTGGACCCCCAAAAAAATTCGGCTGGACCACAAAAAAAAAAAGGAATTCCACAAATAAATCCAGAAAATCAGCGAAAGTTTCAGCGAAGCGGCGATAATACAAAGCCGCTAACCAACAATACCAAGGCCCACTCCTCCCGCTTTTACTTCCTGATTGTGTCGGTCTTTGCGGGCATAGCCAGAATGTTTCGTAACCAGGACGTTGGCAATACTCCCGCCCTCCTTCGGAACTCGCTTATGTTCCATCTGACTCTAATATTGTTATTATATTTGCTATTTTGGTGCCCTATTAGCCCATGTGGACTGAGCGACGCAAGATACAATACATGTTAAACATTCATTCATTCATACTGTGACGGTAAATGTGAGTAAAAATGTGTCAAACTTACGATATGTCTCCGCTAAGGGACTTGACGATATTTACCGGGGGGAGGGCTGATGCAAAATGGGTCAGGTAAAAAAAAAACGGCGATCTTTTCCACTACACATGTACGATATTGACACAAAAGAAACTAAATTAATGTTCTACTTGGAAGAGACTTGGGTACATTTTAGTGATATCGTGACGAAAACCGCTTCAATACTGCTGTAATCATTCCAAAACGGGAGTTATTTCGGCCAACCAACAAACTTGCCGAAAAATTTTCGCGCCAACATATGCATGATTACGTCATATATGATCATATATGCGCGCAGCAAGAGAGCCCGCCGTCACGAAAGTAAACATCGTAAATAATGTTTCATCCCGTTGCCGTCCGTGAACCATTCCGTTTACAAAGAACCGATGCACACAGGATTGATATTGATACCAATTTTAGTCTTCGTAAACTTCGTGCGAACATGGAATTACACGACAGAGGCGGCTGCAGCAAATTTCTTATGGGGAGGGCGAACTATATTATTTTATTTTTTTTTTATTTTATTGAGATTCTCCATATACATATGGAGGGTATGGCGAAACAGGTGTCATATTGACGTAATCCTAGGGGGTCCGGTGGCATGCTCTCCCGGAAAAATTTTGAAATCTTGACTATCTGAAACGATCTTTCCTAACTTTTGATGGACAAATTTGCTGGCAGACTATAAAGCTAAGTTTAATAGCCTTTCTAGTAGGGTTTTTAGCTTATATTATTGAGGGCGACGACGCCCCCAACGTATTTTCACAACTTTGAGCGCACGAGCCGTCGCAAGGTAGGTCTGGAGAAAAATGTTGGAATTTGAACCCTCTGAAACAGGATTTTCTGCACTTTGAGGGATAAACTTTGCTGGTAGACTATGCTAAATGTAATGACATTTCTGTCAGGGGAAAAGCATTTTTGATGGCGACGAGCGCCAGAGCGTCGTGGGCGCCGGAGGCGCAAGCCGTCGCCAGGCACGTCCAGAGAAAAATTGAAATCTTGACCACCTGAAACTTCATTTCCTGCGTTTTACGGGCACATTTTGCTTGTATTTTTAAGCCCCGTTTTGATAGGCATTTTTTTCAATGGCCCTCCCCCTGGCTCAAGACATGTTTCGATGGCCGTTCCCCCATGCCAAAAATATGATTGTTGAATGTGAGATTGCTAACTATAAAAATCAGTGTTCTTTCGTTTATTATATTTGTTCAGCCCTAAAAGTCAGTGTTGATTTGTTGGTTATTTTTGCACAGAAATGGCTCTAAAATGCACCAGAGAGCCTCTTTATTTTAA
>NC_049993.1:19672076-19680946 GCF_000003815.2 Branchiostoma floridae
AGCTACGCTGCGCATTCGTGGCCTTCGGCCACGACCTGACGTGCGACAGCATATGCGCCCCCCCTTTGCAAAATCCTGGATCCGCCCCTGGGCAAAGTTTTAAAACTTTACACACTCCCCCTCCCTCCCCTGTTGTTTCCCAACCAGGTGGCTAAGTTCGCTCGGTGCTATTTGTGTTCACGAATACCCAAGCGATCGGCTGGCATGGTTGACTTGCTGAGGACGGCTTGCCCGATGACTTGTGAGGAGGGCTTGGCCTGTCCGTTGATAGCATGATCCCCGTGCGTCTGTTGGAAGCGGAAACGCAAGTGTCTGTCTCCATAATTGTGTACCACTTACCTTCACGCACAAACTAACATCAGCACACTAACACTAACAAGGGGAGCAGGTAGCAAACCTTCACGTGGTGCTCTCTGTTAATACCTTTACGGGAGACCAATTGCTACATAATATGCTTTAAATCCCAATTCCACAAGAGCGCATTGACAGAGCGCGCAACGAATTTTGTTGTTAAGAAGTGAACTTTTTCTTAATTTGTGTTTCGTCGTCTTTTCAATTTCAGTCAAACTATTTCGTTTTGCATATTCCTATTATGAAGTCAAAACCCAGTTCAGGGTGGAGCTCGATCACCGCCTAGTGGAATGGGGGCCTAATTGCAGTATCCAAGGATGGTTAAAGTACAAGCTCGTGGCTCAAAAGGTGTCATTCAATGGAACTACAAATGCAGAAACTGTTTCGCTCGTTCTTGTATTCCTACGTTCTCAAAACAAATGATTGACAAGTTGGTGAGTAGGATGCCAAGTGGAAGTAGGATTTATACTTTTTGTCATTCTCTTTCGAATATCATTCTAGCAAACACAAATAAAGCACGGATTCTTTCTAATTTCTGAAGGTTGAACATTGTCAGTTTTGACGACGCAACTGGATCTAAATCTTGGTATAAAAATAGCCAGTTCGCTTCTTAAAACATTTGCAAATGTAAGGACAGATGGAGCTTAAGATACATGGTATCTAATTGCATAGGGAATGTAAACTTATTTAGTATGTTATTTAAATGCTTCCCGCACAGGTGACGCATAACATGGCGCCGATGCTTTCGTCTCACTCTCGACGTGGCGAACCTGGGAGTGTTTCGGGGGTTCAGACGGAAGTCATCCAGCCTTTCATCTGGTAAGTACACTTTGAGATGGTACTAAAATGAGCTTAATGCAACAGTTACTGCAGTCTTATCTTATGCCGCGTTTCTGCTTTTAAACGTTTGCTGTCGAAGACCTACTGTTTCAAATGGCTTTACATTTGTATATTGTGAAGATTCGATCATTGGTTTATTCATATGCATGGTGAAGGTCCTGCTTCACCAGTATCCCTCATTTAATGAGCTCTCTGATGGAAATTCTTCAGTGGGTTATTGAGTATTGAAAACCAAACCTGTGTCTGTGAGCGCAGCTGGACTGGTGTGTTTACTAAACGTCTCCGTTTGTACTCGTCGATGCGAAGTATTCAAAATCTCTGAGCTCAGCTTGACATGCGTATTTCCTGATAGGTAGGGTAAATATAAAGATATAGCAGCTAATATCAGAACTGTCTGAAACTCATTTTGTTACTATTAAACACACCAATAGCTGTGAGAATGTGCATCACTGTGTTAGGTTATCTTGGAGGTAATGCATGTTTTTTCAGATCCCACTATCCCTACGCCACTACTTCTTGTAAAATCTTCAAAGTATCATCTTATATTGACAGTTATTGTTTATGTTTTACAGTTACTGCAGACGTTCTTCCGAAGGGAAACTCAATCGTCTTCATTGACCGAAGGAAGTTCTTCATAATGTTTACAACAAGAAACATGTTATCGTAGTTTCTAATGATAATCAGAAACATCGAGAGCACAAGGGACGAATGCAGATGAATACTTTTTGTCACCAATGTTTTCTATCAAGTGTGTGTCATTGTATTCCGTGAATTTCGTGTGCGAAACGTGAACAATAACTATACTGCTTTTCTTAAGTGTATGTTTCCTACAAATGGCATTTGATATAATGATATCGCTCCAAACTTGTTCCCTTACAAGAAACAGAAAGTTCCGAATCCGGTCTCATATTGTGAATGATTGCAGGTGTATTAAAACATCTAGTCACCAACAACGAAGGCTCCGCCTCTTTACTGTGTGTCGGTTACTATAGCGATTGATATATTCAGCTTAATTACACTCACCTGTGTTACAGGTGTATAATGAACATAATTTACCCAAACGGTCTTTTTGTAACCAAAACCACAAGTCAAAGATGTATTTGATATACGTACTGTAAAGATTTGGTGGGGTGTAGGGGGGCTGGGGTGACAAGAGGATCGAAGAATAAAACTATAGGTCGCCATTCAATATCAAACCTTGTATTGAGGGGAGGGCTAGAAGAGTCTGGGAAATTGTGGGAAAATGAACTAATAATGAGTGAATTTAACAATATTTCTAATAATTGGGCATAATTCTGACATAACGCCGCATTGTGTTACGTGACGTCTTGCGGCACAGTCTGGTGTGACCAGACCAGCCTTGAGGGCACCGCGGAAGGCCCTAGTTTTTTGAGACACTAAATTCCCAGATACAGAACTAGTGATCTCCTAAGCCATAGGACAGCTCAGCTCAGCTGTCCAAGGCTCGCACGTGCCCACCCGCCGGGCTGACACATTCTGGGAGACTGTCATTTCATGCCATGGAACGACATAACCACAAGACATCATTCCGAGAGTCTTGAGTAGCTCACTGCAATTTTTGTTCGTGGTCACATAATGAAACATATTTTTAACCAAACCAAATGTTAAACATCAGTATTCCGGCAACGAGAGTCTCTAAACTATTTTGACAACTGTTCTTAATAAAACAGTAAGCAACGAAGTATAATATATTGCTTGTAAGATGCCTTTTCCGTTAAAACAAACCCTCAAGGATAAATTATGATGATGACGGATTCCATTGTTCGTTAGACACAGCTGTAATTAATCAAATAATTAGTCTGATTCAGAAATACGAATTGAATCAACACAGATAGAGAGCAACTTATCATAGAACTTTATTGCCAACAGTTGTAACTGGTACATTGGATTTTAGTAAACTGGAAATACAAACATAGTTGTCGGTAAGCGTTTTACTCTTTGTACGAAAAGAGTGTGCAGAATACAACGTGTTTTTAGACTAACAATACAAACATGGTATGCCAAATAATTGTTATCAATTTGAAGCAACTGGACATGATTTTGGAGACGGCCAGACGTTTCAGACAGCTTCCGCTGTCTATCGGTCAGTGACACTGCCTGTGCCGTAACACTATGTCACATTTATGTCAAGTTAATTCTCCCACAAAATTCCGTCTCTTCCAACCATCCGTTAAATGAAAGGCTTGACATTGAATGGATATCTAGTCTGAAAACGTCTAATCGCTTCCAAAATCATATCCAGTTGCTTCATCGACGTATATAAACATGGTTGTTAGACTAATATTCAACTATTCGAAATAAAGTAATAAGACCTAACGTGCATCTCTTCGTTGTCGATAAGTACTAGTAATCAAATCATACAGTCTGACATGCATGTGTATAACGAAATACTACAGCAAAGTAGCGAAATGTTCTCTTACATATGCATAACTTAATCGATACGAAACAGTCAATTGGTTAGCCTTATAGCTTACTTTTTCCAATCGGCTATCATGTAAAGATATCGAGCAACTCGCGGTTCATAGGAGACAACCTACGACTCATTTAAGTACTTCACCCCGAGCTCTTAGAAACTAAATTCTACAGGCTAACAATCACTTAAAAATAGACTTTTGCTACGAAACAACTGGTTGGTCTAAGGTTTACTGTTCCGTAATCGTAATAGTGGCATACTTTGTTCACGTATCTGTACATCCCTGCTGGAAATTATAAAATCATCACCTTACAGCGTGAGACCGTACAGCAGCGGCCTCTGGCGGAATTTCTAAAATGTGCATCACGCATTACGACTTACTAAATCTGAGTGTTACACTGTAGCCGATATTGACCCTCTATCTTCCGTGTTCCTACCAAGTGTGACAGGTTACACCTTGAGGATCCACTCCCATCTTAAGACATCCGGGTCTCAAGTCGAAGAAACGGCCGCAGTGCGGGTTGAGGTAGGCAAACTGATCCATCGGCGAGTGCAGTAGATGCGTCACTGTCTCTTGTCATTACCGAGAACGTCTCCGTGGCGCTTCGGAACGTCACGTGGCGCCACCTATGCGTCGTTCGATCGCCACAGAACGTCCGACGTCATGACGCGGAACGCCTCTGACCGGTCCAAACGGCACTCGCCACGGCATCTACCGCTACAGTGACACCTGGAGTAACGGCAAATCATCTGTCACACATACAGAAACCCCTTTATGCTCTACATTCCACTGTATGCTTGTACATCATCATTATTGTTAAAAGCTAAAGCTGTATCAATTGTTGTTCACTTCCAATCAGCCTACAAACGTGAACTTGCAATACAATTTGATGCATGCAATGAAATATCTGTGAGAAGTTTTCACTAAACTTGGACAGAACCTTATCACACCCATATCAAAACTCTTACGAATCGATTGTCCAAACGTACACGATATAAGTTAGATACAATCTACTTTATCCATATCTAACCAAGTCTGCCGGGAGAGCTTCCCTAATCTGTGCAGCACTTAAGGGATGGGGAAAGTGCTGGGGTCAGAGGATCACCGGGGTTCATTTTCAAGGTTGAGGAATATTCAATTGTGACGCTTTGCGGGGATTAGATGGATGTCAAGCAATATTTCGTTTTAGTGCCCGGATTTGCTTGGTCTTATATCTTACAAGCCCCTTGAATTGAACAATTTCTTGAATGTTTCAGTTATATGCGTCGTCTGAATACAGTATTTTGTATTGTACATTTTGTGTTGACATCTCTTTATTAGAAATGCAACATGGACGATACAATGTAGACCCTAGGCAGCCATCTCGGCACTGTTTTGTATTGAAACTGTTGCCTTTATTTCCTTTATTTCGCAGTGTATAACGTTACATAGTCTGTATAGACTGACTGACCGTAGCATATGGAAGTATGCCGTGTTTTGGGATGTGTATACGGTACAATACTACAGCTGTGTGGTAATACCCCCCTCACATTAGCCGAAAATCAATCGGACGAACGAGTCTGCGAGCTCTACATTACAAGGAGGCATGACCCTGACGGGAAGGGGGGTGGGGGCTGGAACTCTGCCGTTTCTTCGTCGGCAGCAGGGTCATGCCTCCTTGTAGTATAGAGCTCGCAGACTCGTCGTTCCGATCGTTTTCGCCTAATGTGAGGGGGTATAACCAGAGAAAGATCAGGGTCGACACTTAGAATGGCTATCAACGAAGAAACGTCACAACTTAGAGCTAACAAATCGACCCCGTGGCCGATAGGCTGGCCTGAAAGTGATGCATGCTGACATGGCGGCCGCATCTCGTGTTGCAGGATTCACCCGTGCCCTATTACTTCAGTATCAGAAACAGACACGATTGGTCATGCCGTCTGATTGTCGCGTATCTCTTTCTCAAGAGACGGTGAAAAGGATATGCACTTCCTGGGGTGCAATGTACTTTCGTACCTCCGTCTTGCTTGCTAACGTTATATAATCTCACTTGTTGGCTTGTATCTGGATGCCAGATTAAATACAACAGTGTGAAACATATGCACTGATAAGTCAGCACCAGGGACAGGGACAGTTTGGCATTCCGTCCGCTTGTCGTTCCTAGATCCTCTCTACTTCAATGGGAAGACGTAACTGTTATATTTGTTTCTTTTTGTCGTATCAATTTCAAAAGTGTTTGAACTATAAACCCTCATTTCAGTACCAGGGCAACGGTGGTTTATTATTCCACTGGCCTGGCGTGATTCTCCTTCACAGCGGGAAGACACAGAGTAGAGTAAACGTCCTTGGCATAGAGGAAACGCGCTAGCTGTCCTCCCTCGATATCTATTCATCTATCTAGTATTGGCTTGTAGTTGTCGTATCAAAAGACCGATCCTGTCGAACACCATTTCGAACACGTTATTACACATACATAGAACCCCTGGTTCGATTTCGAACAACTCTGATCGAAATAGAACCATGATCAAACAGTATATTTGAACATTGCACCGATGAATCTACACCAGAGACAGGAACAATCTGCCATGCTGTCTGCTTGTCACTTTCCTCTTCATTGTCGCGTAAACTGGCAGTAACAAATTCTGTCTCGGAGTTACCGGTGATACCATTTACTCTAGAATAAATCAGCTGCACAAAATCGAACTGAAAGGCGTCCGTATAGTCATTCGTCCTGCTGTCTTTTAAATGTACAAGCAAAGCAAAACGTGGAACCAAACATCTCGTCAATGCATAGCAAATACCCGCACATATATCTTGTCTATGGTAAAAACAAATAGATAGGACTTTCCCTCCTAAAAAGCGAAGACAAATCGCCAATTTATTTCTCTTTGTCCTAGGTAATCCACTGTACGAAATTGAACCTTAAGGGACCTATCATCGCTTCTCTTGTCTACTGGCTCTTTGAGCTAGAAGTGGACCAAAGCCATGCTAACGAGTAGCACATACGCACATGTATATACACCCGTTTTGTCACTACAGTACATGACAAATCAGAAGCTCCCTTCCTAACAACGCACACGCAAATCGCCCCAAAGTCCACCAATTTGTATCTCACTGTCCTAGGTAATCCACTGTACGAAATTGAACCCAAAGGGACATTTCATCGTTCCAGTTGTCTGCTGACTCTTTGAGCGAGAAGTGGACCTTAGCCTTGCTAACGAGTAGCACATACGCACATATCCACCGCTCGTGTCACTACAGTTACGTGGTTACATGACAAACCAGAGTTCCTCTTCTAACAACGCACACGCAAATCGCCCCAAAGTCCACCAATTTGTATCTCACGGTCCTAGGTAAGCCACTGTACGAAATTGAACCCAAAGGGACATTTCATCATCCTTCCAGTTTGTTGACTCCTTGAGCGAGAGCCGGACCTAAGTCTGGTCAACGCATAGCCCGTACGCACTGAGTAGCATATACACATGCACACTGTATTTATATGCAATCTCTACAACTGGATGAAAATCGGAGATTTACTTCCTGACGCTTCCAGTGCCTTCTATTACTTTTCTTCAGCGTTATTCGAATGAACTGAAGTTACCGAACATATCATTACGGCAAATGTTACGGGTAACGAGTACATCTAACGTTAACATCTAAACGTCCGGAAATAAATCTCCGAACAGAGATCGAATTGCTTTTTTTAAAACATTGTCTACCTGGATGTCAAATCTTTACAAACATGCACAACGTAGTGGCCCTAAACATTAACTCACTCGTGTCACCACTGTAACGTTACATGATAAATCGGACTAACCCCTTATTACAAAGCAAACTCAAGTCGCCCCCAAAGCTGTTCAATTTGTGTTTCTCCATTCCGTGTAATCCTCTCCCATCCGGTAAAACGACAGGAATGCCCCGGGGTGAGGTGAGGTGCATCTCAGGTATCTATCATGTGTTACACTAATGGACAGTTATACCGGCTGTATACATATAGATAAACCCAGATGGCAGCGACCGGTCATTCACATAGGCAGCCGAGCACGCAGCAATGTTCGGCCGTTTCCGAAAACAAAATCGACTATTATATACTGTAAATCGCACGAAGCAGCTGCAAAATGAGCACATACTCGTATATATGCCGGAGATTGAAGACAAAGTATCGGGAAACAGGTGAGAAATGTAATAGAATGCAAAAGTACATAATTTATAAAGTCAAAGAATAAGATGTGAAAGAACAAAAGTGAAAAATCTATTGTTGGCAGGGGTGGATAGCTGTATAGAAAATTCAGGTATAGGTCATCTTCAGGTCCAGAAGATCTGACCTGAACCTAATCATGATTGTCTGTGAAAACTTGTGAATTGGCGATACTCAAAACAATGGTCAATTTTGCTACAAAGGAATCTGTTTGGTAGAGTATCCGACTTCGCACTGACGTTTTAAAATCCAACATTTATTGACAAACGATTTTATTCGCGCGCTTGCATCAGTTTTGAGGTTCCCATAGGATGTCTTCCATATATTCAAACCAACATGGCCATATATATAGTAGCACACAGTTTGGCTATTCAGATACAGATACAGAAGCTGATTTGGTATGCCAAGGCAGGGCTCCAGACTAACTTTTTGACCTAGGAGCATGGCGCTCCTAACTCCTAAAACTTAGGAGCGCCAGCAAAAAGTTAGGAGCACCACTATGAAAGGTTGGGAGCACATGCAAACGTCTTAAGCCATACAAAGTATTACTCCAATAATCAATGTTTTTGACTAGAGGTGGGTATGGCTTAAAGAATTAATTAGGGGTGTTATATATTATATATAGTTACCCAGTAACCAAACAAGAAACAAGAGAATACATGAGATCACTTTCAAGTAATATAACACTGATTCCTTACAATATTTTTATAATGTTTCATAAGTTAATAGACACAATCAGGAAGAGTAAATTAACCTTACTGCTAAAGGTAAAACTTGACTGTTACATATACAACAACAACAAACTAAAGAAGTCTACAAGAAAATCTGCAAACCAACAGAGGAGAAAGTGTAGCCAGGACTGTCAGGTACATCTTGTATTTCTTTTGTATCTCTTCTACTTTGTTAAGAACATAGCTGAAAATAGATGCACTGGAAAATTAGAGGTTTACTTGTAGCCTGTAACATCAGTGTTAACTTATATAAAAAAAATCTGTGTACAAACAATTCATATTTTCAGTTGAAAAAATGTAGCAGAAAAGATGTGTTCGAAGGGCAAATCAATCGAA
>NC_049993.1:19681046-19693004 GCF_000003815.2 Branchiostoma floridae
TCTTTTGAAAATGAAGACTGCAACAAAAGTAATATCTGAAGGAACCGTGAAAAAATCGCGACCTCCGTTCAACATTTTCTACGACTAGTCAGTGCCGACACAGCCCCCCTCCCCAGTTTGTCATCGTCGCATTAGCAGTAAATTTTCCCGCATTCCACCGACAAACAAGCAAAAAAAACCTCCAAAAGAATCCTATACATGTACTTATCACCAAGGACTTTAGGCATTCGATGAGTTTTCGTCAAAGCTACACGCTTTTGAAGCTTTCCTGCGTGATTTTTCCCGCGATCACAGCGGGGATATCAGATATTCCACCAATAATGGCGGCCGGGCGAGCTACGTCACGCCGAAATGGCCAATGGGGTGCGACTCTCGCGATTCGCGAGATGTGAGTTACTGCGAGACTTGCGCGAGACTTGAGTTAGAATCAAAATGGCGGATCGGTGAAGGCCGAAATCGGCGAATTTTGAACTTTGAGCGAAGTTTTCGGGGGAAAATAAGGGCGTTGCTCATTTTTTTTATTGGCGCGCCGTGCGACCATCGTTTAAAAAATAGGCGCATTATTAAAATTACGGGCGCATTGCGACCAAATCTAGTCGCAGTCACGAGCCCTGCAAGGGCAGTTACACATGCTATACAAACGCACTAGGGCAGTGCCCGGCCATTGCCCCAGTAGCACACGGGGAAATCTCACATTTTTCCAGCTCTATGAGTTCTATTACTATCCCATTCTCTGTTGTTACACATGCGTTCAACCAGACAAATCACTAAGATGTTAATAAAGTAGTACATAAGCCGCCTCCGCGAGTCTTTAATCGATACCTTATCGCATCGCTAGTTCTTAAACGTACAGAATACAAACTACGTCGTAAGAACCAACAGTGTGCACACACATCATCAGCTGAACACAGGAGTGCGTCTGGAATAATCCGGTCAGACACACAGCAATGGATACCCTAGGGCCGCGTGCCTTCTGGGCTAGTTCTGACTTACAAACTTTAAAAAAACGTATTCGTCACACTTTAACACATTTGTATAAGGATTGACAATAACAGGTGACTACCACCTTTTCAAGATGTCAACCCGAAGACCAGCCTGATCCATTTATATCGGTAAGTTTAATTCTACAGTTTAATTCTGTTTCTTAGCTCCAAAATAATGTTTGGCTCGACTGTCTGTTTATCTATATGTCTGTTAGTCCGTCTGTTTCATAGTCTGTCTGTGTGTGTGTGTGTGTGTGTGTTTCTGCGATCCCATAACACACTTTGCAATATCCATACATACCCAGCGATGCTAGTTTGGCATGAGATGGTCGTATAGTAGTATGAGTAATGGGGTGAACATCTTTCACTGCGCTGCATTCGGAGATTTGTAACGAACACGTGACCAGACGTGTAATATTCGGCAAGTCCAAGTTTACTGACTGACTCCTAATCTCTAAATGGGGTCATGTGGCATAAATGTGTGTTTGGCTCAGATGCCAGAGGTTCTGAGTACCAATCCTGTCATGCCACCGATCTTGTGCCTTTGGGAAAGGCGCTTCACACGACTTTCCTCACTCCACCCAGGTGTAAAAATGTAAAAATGAGTACCTGACTTCGGTTGGCGAGGTAAAAGGCTGTGGAAGTAGAGGGATGGGCTCCGCCTTCCTATACAATACCTAGACCCAGTTAATAACCACCCATTGCCTCTACATATACAGGCTATGGGACTACCTGAACCCCTTTTTAACCCAAATTGAACCTGACATCTACATTGCACTTCAGCCGAAAGTTGAACAAACCCCCGTACACTCAACGGATCGATACCAAACGCATCTGTCAGAAGACTGATATCTCCTTGGCAGCCGGCCGTCTCAAGGGGCGCGCCAAGACGTCTTTGAAGTTGATGGTGCAATCAGTCGTGACGACCAAGACGCCTGGCCAAGACGTCACGTGACTCGTGACGTCACTGGCGCGCTTTAAAACAGCAGGAGTCGGGATTAGATCGACAGTGGGACATTATCCAGCGGGAGAGTCGGTAAGATGTTATGATATTCCCGTCGTGTGGCAGTCCCGGCATATGCCATCAAATAACGCATGGGTCTGTCCATCATATACCTTCAAACGGCTGTTCAGAATCAGATATGAAAGGTGCAGGAGTGACAGGCCGTTCAGTGTAGTATAACCAGCAGTCGCCGCGCCGCGTGCCTGCGAAGCTGGTGTGGTACACAGAGATGTGGTAGTGGTGATACATGCTGATAAACTGATACAAACACAGAAACTGAGCGGTCGATGGTTTCTTCTTTCGGGACGGTTGGAGGTTTTACCGACATGAGTTGGAAGGAGGCGGACCGAGGGAAGGTTCCGGGCGGGGACTGACGGGAGACTGAGCGGCGTCGCACGCTTAGAGAGGCTCCAAGTTCAACGGCAAGAGCAGAGAGCTGGCAACGGCAGGTAGGTGGGTTCTAGGAACCGTTCTGTAACACTTTCCTGCATGTGGTGTGCGCCAAAACGTCACCCAAAGAGATGTAGTTTCGATTATGTTTTCACACCATGTCAATGTCTTGTCTTGTTTGATTGGTAATGATTCGATGTCATCCGTTTTGGTCGAAGCATGGGTTCCTTCGTGCAACATTCTTGCGATCCGCTTGAAAGCTCAATACACAAAGATATAGACTGCATCATCTGTTATACACTTTGAAGGTATGATTGGCCAAATTCATTTGTATATGGCTTTGCTATACAGTGTATGGTTGGTATAGATATACGAATCAGTTTTTATCTCAAACTCTGTTGTGTATTTGTGATGACATACAAAAGAATGTGTTATTTTGGTCTTGTTATCGGCGATCAGATTTGCTGAAGACATCTCGGCGACATTGAGATTTGTCACTCCCGTGTTCGATATAATTCACTTTCCATTTCATACCCTTGAGGAGTCTTAATCACGGTTTCCATCTTTCCTGCCTGCCTGCGTCTTGATAAGGACATCTTAAACCGTTAAGATGATTGATTACGCAATTACGATATCGCTATCGTCTTAAACATAATCTAGAAGACGTTGAGATTGTGATCACGTTTTGACGCCAGTCTCAGCTGGATCAGACATAAAAGATGATATTTCAAAAAGTTTACAAAAAAACTCCTGACATATAGCCGTGTAAAAATCAAAGGAGTAAACTAAAATGGTGTATGGGAGCGAAATATTTCAGCAACGTTGAGTCCATACAAGTTGTCGATTTCATGATATAAGTCAGAAACTATTACTTAGAACGAGCTACTATGATACTCAGTGACACATGAGACATACTTCAAAAGGTATGGGTACAAGATCTAGTAGGTAGGTCTGCAGGTCAGTAGGTCTACGGAAATCTATCTAGTACTAGTAGTAGCAGTAGGTCTCCAGGAATCTAGTCTGTAGGTCTCCGGGAATCTAGTTGGTAGATCTGTGGGAATCTATTTGGTAGATCTGTGGGAATCTAGTCGGTAGGTCTCCGGGAATCTAGTCGGTAGGTCTACCGGAATCTAGTCGGTAGGTCTCCGGGAACCTAGCCGTTAGGGCTGTGGGAATCTAGTTAGAAGGTCTGCGGGAATCTAGTCGGAAGGTATCCGGGAATCTAGTTGGTAGATCTGTGGGAATCTAGTTGGGCGATCTCCGGGAATCTAGTCGGTAGGTCTACGGGAATCTGTTTGGTATCTCTCCGGGAATCTAGTTGGCTCATCTCCGGGAATCTAGCTGGTAGATCTCCGTGAATCTAGTCGGTAGATCTCCGGGAATCTAGTCGGAAGGTCTCCGGGAATCTAGTTGGTAGATCTGTGGGAATCTAGTTGGGCGATCTCCGGGAATCTAGTTGTTAGGTCTCCGGGAATCTATTTGGTATCTCTCTGGGAATCTAGTTGGGCGATCTCCGGGAATCTAGTCGGGAGTTTTGTCGGGAGTCTTGCGGTTCCGGCCCGCCCATAAATCAGTGATCGATGTAGTCTCCCCGGGGCTTTGCGGCGGAGAAGAAATACGGCCCAATCTTTCCCCTGCCAAGAAGTTTTAGATTGATCCAACAATGGAGTACGTGCGCTCCATCACAACAACTCCTGGTGCCTAACTCCTTCTACAAGTTAAAACCGGACAACATGCTTCACTCAAAGTTTAACGGGGCTAAAGACATCCCATCACAGCATTGAAGTCAAGTATCTATAAGAGGTCATTAATCATGGTGAAAGTAATTTCGAAAACGTTTAAACTGAGCAAAGAACGGGACACATGTGCACCTTTGCAGCCTTGTATTCAGACTGTTCTGCAAGTTCAGCTTAACTCTTAACAGCAAGCTCAGCTCGAAATGTATAACAGGGGCTAAAGACGCCCTACTATAATATTTGACCCAGTACCTACGTCATGTGTATGTAAGTGGGTCACTATGCATGGAGAAGGCCTGTAATGTCTATAATTTGTATGATTGATCCAAAAATGGATTACGTGTGCATCATCACAACTACATCTCTGATACTCAACCTTTCTATAAGTTCAAGCCTTACAATACCCTCAACTCGCTCATGCTTAACTGGGGCTGCCGACAGCGCCACACCTTTGACCAATCACGGAGTCACTGAAATCATTATTTTTGATGGAGGTCTTTTATGCGTAGAACCTTTAGATTGAACCGATAATGGAATGGGTGCGCGCCAACGCAGCAGCGTCTCGCGAGTCCCTCACTAACGTCACCTGTCCACAAGTGGGTCATCCATTCCGACGAAGGCCTGAACTGTTAAGTACAATTACATTGATCTGGCATCAATGACGTACACAACAATCATCGATACTTGCCTCAAAAGAGCTGAAGACATTGTCGACAAAACCAGTGGCCATCTAAAGACTATAGGGAAACATTGGAGTTTATATAGTGAATCTCTGTATCTACTTGTTCTACATTTAAAAAAACAGTTCTGAGTTTGTGTGAGTTCTTTTGAAATCATTGAGAAAACACTTGAGCCAGCCTTGAACAAACTTGGAGATTACCGGAATACCCTAGAGACCCTTGCCCACTGACTGAGACAGTGGCAGCGTGGAGATACCTCCCAAAGATCTGGACACGAAAAGATTTCCAGCGAGCCCGCCTTTGTGGGATCTTTCTTAAGCCTGTAGACCACCGCAAGACGTTTCCTTACGTCAGCCACAAGGCGTACGCGCATCCGGAGTGGGCTAAAACAGAGAATCATACAAACATGACTCTGCGCGTCGCCTTCAGTATGCGGGCGTTCCTTTCTCAACTTGAACCTGATGGACTGCCGAGCTTACCGCGGCTCTGCGTGCGGTAGCCGGCTCACAGGAGGCGAACAGGACGTGCCCGTGAGATCAAACAGCTACCTGCAGACTCCCTGACTTTTATAAACGACCGGATCCTCTACAAAGGGCTGAAAACTGTCTGCCCCGCGGCTCAAAGACGAACCAAGTTCAAATGGGATGAAGTTTGTAAGAAAAAAAAAAACGCCAGTCTGTCAAGTTTTAGGAAGTGTAAAGATTTCAGTTCAGTTGAAGACTTTGCTTGGATCAATATGCTTTAGTCAGACAAAGCCGGTACAATATTGGAAATCTTGACAGTGATACCCACCGGTCTAACTTTACATCGAGAACAAAAGCCTACAGAAAAAGATGTTAAGCTTCAAAGTTAGATTCACACTTGCCGTGAGACCTGTGCAGCAATGGCCAGGTGCAAATCACGATATCCTTAGAATTAAAGCAGGTCATTGAAAATCTAATGTTTCATGTTTTCTGACATCTCAAAAAACAACAACAAGGGGTGCAAATAGACTCCCCGACCCCTACAAATAGATATCCCCCCCCCCCAAAAAAAAAGGTTAAAAGCATTCTTTTCCAGATTTTCTTGACTATTACTTCAAAATTTGCGGAATCTCCGAAGCCTGAACCTCTCCGTAAATCAGCTGAGCTGAAGCATGAATCGTGACGTGGTTTGATCGATGTCGTCATCATTCTCTCATCAACGCTTCGCACAAACTAATGACGTACTATTGGATCTCAGCGGCTCGCAACGGCAAGTATTTAGTGATCCTTTATATGTATATGTGGGTGACGAAGCGTTCCACACAGAGCGGACTTTTTTTGCACAATAAACTTTACAAGTTTGAGAAACGTGGGGAGAATTGAAAACTGCAAAAAAGTTTCCATCGTCAGTTGCAGTTCCGTATTTGGAGTGTTTGAAGTCACGTGACTATGACATAATTCAGGGTCCGCCATGTTGGTGGTTTAACGACAAGTCATTTTGCTTCACTGTGAAACGTTAGACACAGTTGATATACTATATCTCAACATGTCTGCTTTTGTGTACATCATTAGAGAGAACCAGGCTATTAACTTTAGTTCTTGAAATATTTGTCAGGCAGCAACTTTTTACAAAATAAATTTAAAAAAAAAACACAATGAACCTTACAAGTCCCATGTATGTGATAAACATTGAAATTCTCACGAAATTGTCATGGTTGTCCTTAGTGGCTCCATATATAGCTGTAATTCTACACCAGGCGTTCGGTCCTTAGCGGCTCCATATATGGTTGTAATTCTACACCACGCGATCTGTGCCAATCAGTGGAACACACGGGTCAAGTGTCAACTTGTTAACGTAATTGCCCCACTTACGCTGACCTTTGTTGACCCAAAAAGGAAGACTAACAATTTCATGTAGCGCTCTAGGTGGAAGGTGGGCAAAGTTATGTTTGCGATATCAGAATGATATGTGTCTGATTAAAGAAACTTTGGTAATTTGAAGAAGTTGATGTCAGCGACGCCTGCCGGCCAGGCGTTGCTCTGCAGTATGACAAATCACGCATTAGCGACGTAATTTGTTTTTCGCAAAAATGATCTTTTGAAATAGAGATGCTATAACAGTTAACTTAACTTGTTATAAGAACTAAATTGCTTGAGAAGACATGAAAACGGTAATACTAGTACTAGTTTTGAGTTTTAGGATCTAAAAGAGGTCAAAATTTCTTTTCAGGGGCAATATTCCTATTCATTTCAAGCAGTTGCACCTTGGTTGAACTCTATAACAAAATAGCTTGAAAAGCACATGTGGCCATATACCGACAAACTGAAGCGGTTAGAGAGACAACAACAACATGAAAAGACACGAAAACGTTAATACTCTTGACTCGTTTTAGGATTTAAACAAATGTCAAAACTCCTTTTTAATTTAAGGGTAATACTGTATTACATGTGCTATCTACTTCAACCTGTTGCAGCAAAGCTTAACGCTATAACAATATAGCTTAAGAAGGCATGCAAAGGTTGATACTCTTGACTATCTTTATAGTACATGTTTTGTATTTAAAAAGAGGTCATAGACTCCTTTTCAGGGGCCATATTCATTTCCAGTTGTAACAGCAAAGCCGAACTCTATAACAAGAAAGCTTGACATCCTTCGATTTCCAGCACGCGGGAGTAATTTCTCCACAAAAGCGAGCAGCGCGTTACATCTCATTTTCCGGCCCTCACGTCCGTAATCAGCCACCGGAGATGAAAACAGCTCCGCTTCGTCTCCATTACCGGGTCGTCAAAAGCGTCGGGATCGATTCGCCGATAGCCGTTGGTTGCAGTCTTCGAACGGGGCTGTTTTTTTTTGGGGGGGGGGGGGGGCATTGGTTCGCGATTTTCAACGTTGGCTATGTTCTCTTGTCCCTGTAAAGGGAGTTTGCCGTGATAGCGAGTCTTGCCCCGTCCCGAACACTCGCTATCATGGCAAACTCCCTTTCTCGGCAAACTCCCTTTCCCGGCAAAAGAGAACAGAGCCAACGCTGACAATCGCGAACCAACGCGATTCAAATTTGTCCGTACGTATTTTAAAGGCTACGTCAGCCACGTATTTCTGAAAACGTGGGGGAACGACTGGCACATACGGGGGGCGATTCCGCAGCCCGATGGCACACAAAGTTTTGCCTGCACGCAAAGTTCTACGGCGTGTCTGCATGCTCCAAAATACGTCGGATCCTCTTTAATTTTTCGTTTCCTAAAACATCCCGACCGGGCTCCGGTTTGGAAATGTGACCTAAGCCTAACTACGATAGCCCGTGCCACAAAGAGACTGGAGTCCAGGTTAGCGCCTGTCAAAAACTCTTGCCGGAGTTCCCAACAGCCGGCCCTGCAGGGGGCGTAATGGATTGAAGTGCCGACTAGAAGGGACGGCCGCGTGCCATTATAGACGGCGTGCGAGCACTTAGCGCTAACGAGATGACGTGCCATCGCCTGGAGGAGAGCTGAAGGGGGAGGCGTGTGAGAGGTTTCGTCAGCTCAACTCTCGCGAGAGTTTGTGCATGAAGTCTCGCGAGAGTTAGCGCGTTGCACCTTGGGGAAGAGCTCGAGTAGAGCGCGCGAGCACTTAGCGCTAACGAGATGACGTGCCATCGCCTGGAGAAGAGCTGAAGGGGGAGGCGTGTGAGAGGTTTGATCGGCTCTAATCTCGCGAGAGTTTGCTGACGACGTCTCGCGAGAGTTAGCGCGTTGCACCCTGGGGAAGAGTTTGAGTAGGGACAGCAAACAAGAGGCCACAATATCGGGTGTTAGAACAACTTTGTTGTTTGTCCTTGACGTCTCGCGAGAGAGAAGACTCGGTAAGATAAAGAGCAGACGAGTTGTCGCTGACGAGTTGACGCCATATGGCCTGTAGCGAACTTGAAAAATAAAGAAGGAGCCTCAGAGTGAGAGAAAGGAATGGTTGGATCAATTGACTCGAGAAGTCGAGTTTGTGCGTCAAGACTCGCGAGTGTCCGCTCGTGTTATCTCACGTGAGTTTCAATGCAATCCTAAAGGAGAAAATTCCAGGTGCCAGCCGACAAAGAGGGCGTGTGTACATCTATATGAAGTAGATAGCGTGTGACTACATTTTAAAGGCACCCACTGACCGTTGCTCATCGTTTATTCTGATCGAGCAACATGTCATAGAAAAGTTTTGCAGATTCTTCAATAAGCTATAAAAACCTTTATCTGCATGTACAGGCCATTCAATAAACTGAAAAAAAAGGTTATCTACATGTACAGACATAGATCAATGTTAGCCCACCCCAACATCAAGGTTGAGTCTGCCGTGAATAGGCTCCAGACAAGGCCATGGTGGATCCATATATCGGGTTCAGGAGATGGAGCAACTTTGTTACCGGAAAATCTGTTTGATCTTGACTTGTTGCGAGATCGTTCGCGTGTTGTTAAAAGTGCTCCCTCACCAATTGGTGCATAGGGCGGCGCCCATCTCTGTTTCTGCATTCCTGGGCCGCACAGCTTTGTGCAATCACTACAGCAGAAAGCTAGTCCATTGGTAGTGGTGTAGCAACTTTGTTGCCGTAAGTCTGATCGATCTTAATCGTTCGCTAGTTGTTAAAAGTTCTCCAAGCACCAAATGGTGCAGGGGCGGCGCCTATCTTCGTTTCTGTATCCCTGGACCACACAGCTTTGTGCAATCACTACAGCAGGAGGCTATTGGTAGTGATGTAGCAACGTTGTTGCCGTAAGTCTGATTGATCTTGATGAATCGCGCGTTGTTAAAGGTGCTCCCCGCACCGATTGGTGCATAGGGCGGCGCCCATCTCTGTTTCTGTATCCCTGGGCCACACAACTTTGTGCAATCACTACAGGAGGAGGCTAGTCCATCGTTAGTGGTCTTTGTGTCAAGTCATATACTACTTCCCAATGGTGAGTGCTAAGTAGAGAAAGCATGTACCATTTTTAAAGGCTTTGGTATGACTTGGTTTTGATCGAACTCACGAACAACGTAATGCAAGGCGAACACCATGTTACCACGTTACCCTTTAAGCTAGATAAAGATAGATATTTGTCATGGCATCAACGTTAGGACGCCATGAGCTACTTGTCACATTTGCTCCACTGCTCATTTATTCATTACTAATTGAGCCATATGACAGTGGGCTTCTTAAATTCGCACAACAAGCATAGACTTATTGTGAATACGTATATGTACAATGGATGAATGAATGAGTGAATGAAAGAATGAAAGAATGAATGAATAAATGAATGAATGAATGGATGGATGAATGAATGAATAAATTAATGAAAGAGTGGAGCTTTGTTTGAATGTCTGGCGCGTTATGCATTCAGCTCATGACCAAGAGAAAATACAGTTCAAATATTACATATGGGAAGGTTCAAATTCAAATATCAAAGGGTATAATTTTTCTTGTGTTAGATATCAACATTAAAATATCTATGCAGGAACAAACCAAGACCAACACCAGGTCCTCGCGTTGCTAATCATCCTCTTCCAGACGACGCCACGCCAGATCCATATATCGGATTATTCAAGCGAAAATATTTACGGATGAGGAGATCAAAAAGATTAAATCTGCATCGATCCAGGCGCGATTTCACAAAAACGAATCGATTAGAAGCTTTTGGCGGAAACACTTTCGCGTCCCAAGTTGTTTATCATCCTGTCATTGATAACAGCGCACGTACGCGAACGGGGTAGCTGGTCACGAAGAACGTAACAGTCTGGAAAAGCATTAGAAATAGTCCATGTTTTAGATCTATAGGAATCCATGTTTTAGGTCTATAAGAATCCATGTTTTAGATCTATTGGAACCCATGTTTTAGGTCTATTGGAACCCATGTTTTAGATCTATTAGAATCCATGTTTTAGATCTATTGGAATCCATGTTTTAGATCTATTGGAATCCATGTTTTAGATCTATTGGAACCCATGCTTTAGACCTTTTGGAACCCATGCTTTAGATCTATTGGAATAAATGATATCTTCTTGACATCAAGATGATTTCTCTCGTTGTTGCAAGGTTTTCAGTGAGCCTATGAAATAAGAAGATATACAACAATCTTTTCCGTCTTTGAAAAGATTACTAGAAAATGACAGGCCTTTGTCTTGCTTTTAATATGTTTCCTTGTCTTGTCTCTGATTTTAATATTTTCCTAACTGGAAGATACTTGACTACTTCGAGACAAACATCATTGATACTATGAGCTACAACATTTCTACGTCTCCTTTCCAGTAGACGGCGATCGCGCAGCGCTCTCTGCGACCTTAAAGCGATGTGTGTAAACTTAGCTTCCATACTGGGCATATCATACCAAAGATTCGTTTTTTCCATACAATTCGTTGAGCGATCTGTCGAATTTGAGCCCGCACAGAGAGCGCAGCGAGAGCGCCGACCTAGTGAAAAGGCAATATTATACCCCTGTCACATTTGGCGAAAATCGATCGGACGACGATTCTGCGGCAATCGCCCGAGCCTCGCTTATAATAACAGCTTAATTGCACAACAATTGTACAAGGTACAAAGTATGGCTTATATGTGACAGGGGCGGATTTTAGGTGAACAATACTCGCAACCCTCTGTCGATTTTAAATATGGCCGATCTTCCATCGATACGCCCGAATATCGTGGATAATGTGACAGGGGTATTAAAAACATACACAAAGATATACACAAAGACATACACAATTCAAACTCGACTCTCTCACCCAGCCGAGCCGGTTTGCTCGTCATATATCGATTTTCTCGTCCTCAGAAACGTCCCGGCGATGAATTAATCGTCCCCGAGTAAATCCGAGACAGGGATGTAATACTGCGCGCGCCGAGAGGTCAAAACAAACTGATCCACATCCGCCTGAAAAATTGGCACCACCTCCTTATATGGAGATGGAGGGACATCCCGTTCCGAACTGGGTCACACCCCCATTTCACGCCTCTCCTTTTATGGACGGGGGTCCAATAGTAACATGTCTGACGGATTGGCGGACACACCGCTTCTGACTGGAGTCGTTTGTTATATCTTGAACCCGGCTTTTGGGCTGTGGCCGTTTTGTGGCCTGGTCTTTTATGGGGACATTTTAAATGTGACAGTTGTAGGGTTTATATTATGGTGCTTTGTTTCAGCCTGTGGGTTGATACGTATAGCTTTATTTCAAGCGGAAGGAGGAAGAAGATGTGAGTTGTGCTTGGTTATGAT
>NC_049993.1:19693104-19705425 GCF_000003815.2 Branchiostoma floridae
AGTATAGTATGGTATAGTACTGTGAAACGTTTTACAGAGTAGTATAGTGATCTTTAGGTTAGGGTAGGGTAATGAAGGGTAGTAAGTTCGAACCCTCACAATGTTGAACACTTCCTCGAGACACAGACCTCAAAAAGCTAAAAGAATTATAACGGTTTGCTTGTAAAGGTTATAAGAAACTACTCCCTTTGATAAGTGCGGTGGGTTCTTTTACGTGCTTGAGGTGTGGCTCTCCTCGGACACGGGACCTCGGGATTCGCTGCAAGCACGAGTATTGACGCCACCTCCCACACAGTGAGCTTCACCTTAAACATGCACAACAGCCCCGCCCACTCACAAAGGAGCTATCACTGCCGCCATCTCACATCAAAAGTGGATTTGCGGAAGTGAGCTCCCCACTGCCTATCCTAGCGGAGATAACCATGAACTTGGCACCCTAATCTTAGCGCAGATAACCATGAACTTGGCACCCTGATCTTAGCGGAGATTACCATGAACTTGGCACCCTAATCTTAGCGGAGATAACCGTGAACTTGGTACCCTAATCTTTCCTCCTTCAGAAATGGGCAATTTCTCATTATCGCCCGCGGCGTCGGTAGGGTATGGATTTATGCGGCGCGATGGGGTCCTGATCTCTTTAGCGGGAGAGGTCGCGGGTTCTGATACAGGTACTGAATGATACATGCATCTACGGTTGCCACACTTGTTGCCACACTTCTTCTTATGGTCGCATCCAGTGTAGCAAACTGCTATTAGTTTTACATGCTACAGGTAGGGCAAAGAGATGGCAACCTTCACTTCGACGAAGAGCTTCTTAAAAGGTCGTTGATTCTGAAACAGGTATTGAATGATACATCATGCATGTACGGTGTATCCTAGTTGTTCAGTCGGGTGTAGCAATGGTGGAGACACTCTGATTCTTGTGTAAATGTATCCATTTTTACAGTCGCAGTGTAGCAAACTGCTTGTACATGCTACAGATAAGGCATTGAGAGCTTCTTGAAACGTTGCTGATTCTGAAACAGGTATTGAATGATACATGCATCTACGCTTTCCACGCTTGTTGCCACACTTGTGTCAATTCATCCATTCTTACGGTCGCATCCAGTGTAGCAAACATTGGATTCTGCTTATACAAGCTACAAATAAGACAACGAGATGGCAACCGTCACTTCGACGAAGAGCTTCTTTAAAAGGTTGCTGGTCCTGAAGCCTATACTAAATGATACAGCATGCATCTATGGTGTATTCTAGATGTTCACTTGGATGTAGAAATCGTGTAGACACCCTGATTCTTGTGGCAATGTATCCTTTATCACGGTTGCATGTAGTGTAGCAGCAGTAGGAGGAGTTGAGAGAATGGACCGATCCCAAAACCCCGCCCCCTGTTCGATGATGGTTCTATTTCGAACATCTCCGTCAAAAATAGCCATTTCTGTCCCACTGTGGCAGTTTTTGACGGAGGTGTTCGAAATAGAATAGGGGGTTCTATTTGTTCGATATGGCGTTCGATGGGATCGGTCCTTTTGCTCAGAGGCTAGCGATGTGTCCCACCAACCAGGACTTCGTCGTAAAGGCATATCAAAATGACTGTAACGTACCGTTTTATCGTTGCAAACGTGTTGTAAAATCGTTTTAAAACGAATTTAACTCGTTGTTTTTTCGCACTCTCTCATATTTGCGGTCCCCAAAGTGGTGTCACTCATTAAATCGCCAACATTATTACTGTTTCGCCCTGACCATTAAAAGTAAAGAACCAGGACTCCATGAAATTACCCCCACCGCACGGAGAATGTCAGCAGGTCATAAAGGTTTACAGTGTCGGCAGAATTAACTCAGGGCGGGAAAATATTGATTTTGTAATGTGTATATTTACTGGTGTTTCCTCGCAGGGCCAGTAATGTGCTAACAGGTGGAATCAGAACAGTCCATTCTAAAGGCGGTGGAAGGGGGGTAATGTTGATGTGATGATATGGATAACATCCGCGCTCGCATCAATTTTTGTCCGTTTCCAAATGAAAAAAAGGAGATTTGGACCATAAAGTAAATCGTATACAGCATCTGCAAAATGAGCAAATATCTGCCGGAAACTGGAAGGAAAATATTCATGGCGTAGAATTTCGAACGTCAATTCCAAAGAGAAAGAACAAAATGTTAAAGAACAAAATGAAGAATCTGTTGTTCGGTACACCATACTCTATGTGTTTAGTCCTTTGTTCAACCTTCCTGATCACTTACTAACAGATTGAAGGCTACTTTTTTATTTTGACCAATTTTTCTATTCACACGCTCGCATCAGTTTCGGAGCTCCCAGAAGATGTCATTCATATGATTAAATCAACATGGCCTAATGTGCACATCAGAACATTCCATTCTTAAGGCGGGGGGGGGGGGGGTAGAGAGGAGGGTTAAGCTGATGGATAACGTTACTTTAATTTATGACCACTTGTTGATTACGACTTTGTGGCATTTTACGACAGCCATTTTACCACGCCACAAATTACCACAGTCCACACTTTCCAGCCGGTTTACGGCATCGTCTTTGAGTACCGACATACGTGATGAAAAACTTCACACGCCGATCGATACGTATCGATTATCGATACCCTCCTGACGGACAGACTTAATAACCTTGTGGTGCGATGTCTGAAGCTATTTCCGGTAGTTCCGTGTGGCCCGTGGATAAGGAGGAAAGGACTCTCTGGAGAAATTAAGAAGTAGACGGGTCCGGAAATCTCACGCTTCCGTCTCGGAATTAGTCTTGACCATGAACCTTGAGAGAGTCAAACCTCGATCAATTCTTACTCAAAGACTTGTTTTACTGGCCAAGTTGGACCAAGTTACTTACGTAATGACATTTCCCATTACTTTAGCTGTATTTATTACTGTTATTGTTTTTAATTAGTCTTGACCATGACTTGAGAGAGTCAAAACTCGATCAATTCTTACTCAAACTTCATTCATACTTGCTTTACTGGCAAAGTTGGATTTAGTTTACTGACGAAATGACATTTCCCATTACTTTAGGTGTCTTTATTACAGTTATTGTTTTCAATTAGTCTTTGTGTGTCTTTATTACAGTTATTGTTTTCAATTAGTCCTTTACATTCATCTGTTGTCAACTCCAATATTCTATTAACAACCCAAAACTTCATCACTGCAACTAAGCGTTTTTAAAACACAGTTGTCCTAGCATTTTTTGTAATGTGTCCAATTATTTCATCAGTGGGTGGGAAACTGGACTTGCGCTTATCCTTTCTTGTTATATTAAGTACAATGTATTGTTTTCTGTCTGATGGGATTTTCCTTTGCTTTTCATTTGTACTTGATTTCTCTCTGTAAAATATGTATGCTTTTTTATGTAAGGGGTAGCGTCAAAATAAGTCTTGCACTTGAGTGCGCCCCCTTTTGTCACTCTGTATTTATGTTTAAATGTTTGAATAAAAAAATTAGTCTTGACCATGAACCTTGAACTCGATCGATTCATACTCAAATACTTGTTTTACTGGCCAAGTTGGACTAAGTTTACCAACGGCATGGAATTTTCCATTGCTGTGACTGAGTCTAAATTTGGTGATATTTTGGTCCTGTTTTTAAGAATTTCTTTCTACTTATAATCTACCCTCAGTCATTTCTTTCTTCCCATAGCTTCTTTCTTTCCTTCCATCTTCCTCATTCGTTTTGCCCTCTCGTCCTTCTTTCACTCCTTACTCATCTCTTTCCCTTTTCCATATTTTGCCTACTCTCTTCCTCTTTCGGCTTGTTTAGCTAGTGATATATCAGAACACACTGGTTGAGAGGTGCTTTATTTTGACTTAGATTAGCTGC
The DNA here is from genome assembly GCF_000003815.2 of Branchiostoma floridae. Classification (NCBI taxonomy): domain Eukaryota; kingdom Metazoa; phylum Chordata; class Leptocardii; order Amphioxiformes; family Branchiostomatidae; genus Branchiostoma; species Branchiostoma floridae. The sequence continues at coordinate 19,696,933 of NC_049993.1, forward strand.
AAATAAGGTATTTATTGTTTTCGATGTTAAATAAATCTACGCAGCCCTGACCTAAATAAAATAGAGTGATGTATTAATATCCCAGAAAGGGGAAATAACGTGAACTAACTGTAGGAACACAAAGTGTTCAGATTTAAGTTTTAGAATCACTTGAAAATATGAATCACTTATTGATGGACTATATATAACATAACATAACATAACATAACATATATGATATATATATATATATATATATATATAATATAACAATGCACCATTGCGTCCACTTTTATTTTTGCTTGCTCAGCAATTTTCTTCGCCTGTCTTAGAATATAGTGCAAAGATTGAGAACCATTTTTCAAGTAGGATATATCTAATACGTCAGATAAGATGCTACTACAACGTGATGTATGATTAACGCCCCATATGATCCTTTTCCTGCCGTTATTGCGATGTTTTTATGATCTAATTTTGCTACTTCAGCCCGGAGTAGATCAGACGTGTCCATTCGGTCGGTTCGGGAGGATTTATGGACAAGAACCTTCGAACCAGTTGGCTTTGTACCAGCCGTCTACTGCTATAGGCTATCAGATATTGGCTATATGTCTAAGTGTCATCTACCTATTTTATGGAAAAAGGAGAAGGCTTGTTTTTAGAGCAGGCTGCCATCCAAGCAGGATGTCTGGACCAATTACGTTCCAGGAACTGAACATGGCAACAAGCATTCCAGGAACAGGTCCGGATGGACAGCAATACTGGAACACATCCGGATGGCTAGTTCGCATTGCTGGACATATCCGGATAGCCCACATTCCCGCAACACATCAGGAAAGCCCGCATTCCCGGAACATATCCAGATAGCTTGCATTTTCGGAACATATCCGGATATCCCACATTTCCGGAACATATCCGGATAGCCCGCATTCCCGGAACATATCGCCCATATACCGGAACACATCCGGATAGTCTGCTATTCCGGAACAGGTCCGGATGGGCAGCAATATCTAAACATATCCGGATAGCACGCATTTCCGCAACATATCTGGATAGCCCACAAACGGGAACATATCCGGATAGCCCAAATTCCGGCAACACACCCGGATATCTCGTACTCACGAAACAGATCTGGATAGTTTGCATTGTCGGAACAGATTCGGATAGATGGCATTCCCGTAATACAAAAACAGTACCGTATATGGAACGTGCCGGGATAGCCAGCATTCCTTGCAGGGTCTATTCACAAGACACGAGCCTTTGTACAAGTTGGCTGCGCGCCAGCTATTGTTTAGCGAGGTTATTAAAGACGGACTTGATGTCTTGGACCTTCGCCTCCCGGAGGAGATGAAAACCGCTCTTTAAGCTCTCTTAAAGTGTGCTTAAGGGTGCCGTATTGGCATTCTTTAAGTTACTTTACGCAATGCTTACGCATTCGTAAATATTATGTTTAAGCCATAATTACATGCATCCGTAAACGGCACGTAGTGGCACACATTTAAGCAACATTTAAGTTTCGTAAAGCATACTTAATTCCAAATGATTACGCTACCTTTAAGCTCTGTAAAGTTCCGTAAAAGATGTGATTTAAGTTGTCTTAAGGTTTTCTTAAAGAGTAATTAATGGCACTTATTTAAGATCTGTAAATCAGTTGTAAATATCGATATTTAAGCTTGATATAAGCTTCTTTATTTCAATGACTTTGCATACTACGATCATGTGTCAGTGAATGTATCTTTTATGTAATGTGGTGTAATGTTATGTAATTCAGGTATCCTTTCTTGTTTGTTTTTTATGGCCAGCCGTTGTTGTGTTCCAATCTTTGTACATGCACGCAATCAAATATGCCATGATTAGCTCCACCCTCTATGTCTCGGCGTGATGCATTCACTCCTGGGCCAGTAGAACACCTTGCTTTCTGCATTCTTCATCCAGTTCCGTCCATTCAGATGTCTCAGGCCTAACCGGACACAACGAAAAAAAAAAGACAAAATAGAAAGCCCGATAAAAACGACTAAAAAAACGTTAAAAAAACAGCCGGAGCCTAAACCTCTGCTTGGAGAGTAGTCGAAAGTGGAAAGAGTTGAAGAAAGACTGAATGCAGCTGCAGGGTGTCCATACCACTGCAGCAGCAGGACACAGTGGACTACTACTACACTTGTCAAAAAGAGTAGGGTTCCATTACTGTCTCTGTGGATTGTATAAATCTGTCTGTGCATGCAGCTTGTACTCTATCTTGACTACAAAACAGGTGTGTTACGCCATGGGGTGGTTTATTGGGTTTGCAATGATATTCTCCAAACAGAGGTTGGATCGCTGAGATAGTAGTGGTCGGGATTCTTACTGGCTCGAGCGACCAAATCTCTGCTTGAAGAATAGGTATGCAATACAAGGAAGTGTGATTGCAGTCACGTGACTGTGACGCCACCATGGTTGGTTAAATGTTTAACAAAACTTTGATAAATTCTCTTCTTCTTCTCAAGGCTGCTTTTTGGTGTGATACATAGAAAGCGCCAAGTAAAAGGTAATTCTTCTGAGTACTTTCTGATTACTTTGTTCCATCACAATATTGCACCGTTTGAGGCTACCATTCTCCCATTACGGTACTATCGGGCCTCGAGGTCCGCCTCACAATTTGTGACGTTACAACAACATCAAGGCAAACTCAATAAACCCGGAATGACTTGGGAGACCGCCCGTTCACAAGCCGTAAAATTAGGAAATAAAGCGGTGTTTTCTCTGCGCCAAGTGGCCGCCGATGATTTTTTTTTCTGCCTGTGATTTATCCGGATCTCATGCATTCCCGGAACAGATCCGGATAGCCCGAATTCCCGGAACATAATTACCCCGTTATATCCCGTATTTTCGTGTTTTAAAGTGTTTTCTCTGCGCCAAATGGCCGCTGATGATTCTTTCTGCCTGTGGCAGATTTATCCGGATATCATGCATTCCCGGAACAGATCCGGATAGCCCGCATTCCCGGAACATAATTACCCCGGATATATCCCGTATTTTCGTGTTTTACAGTGTTTCTCTGCACCAAATGGCCGCCGATGATTCTCTCTGCCTGTGATTCATCCGGATATCATGCATTCCCGGAACAGATCCGGATAGCCCGCATTCCCGGAACATAATTACCCGGATATATCCCGTATTTTCGTGTTTTACTGTGCTTTTTCTGCGCCAAATGGCCGCAGACGATTATTTCTGCCTGTGATTTAGCGTGGCGCGCGCCGGCAGCGAGCAGATATGATGGGGAATTTCAGCGTTATAATCATAAGTCTTATTGATGTAAGGGGGGGGGGGGGGGGAGAGGAGACGCGAAAAAATGTCTCGTCAACAACCTAAGTTCCACATGTAACACATATGGTCTGAGGAGAAGATATAAGAAGAAGTACAAATGGTAGGATTTTACGGTGGCCTAGAGCGACAACTTCTGTGTTCTTGGCCAAACACTACGCCACACACCTCACACTACTTAGTTATTACTTATAAACAAGACTTAATAATAACTCTATTTCCCAACAATTGTACAATTTACAAAGTATGGCATCTATTGGTACATCATCATCATCATGGTACATATGTACAGTTCCATAAGGCTAATGTACCTAATACAAGAGTGTGTAGTATGGGATAAGTATGATCTTATACAATCATTAGAGGAATCTCTAAGGTCTAGACATTCTCTAATATGTCTCCCTATGCACACCACACAGGGATTGTCAAATGGCATTATATACTTACATTTGCTCTTCCATTGATATATTGTAATAAACAGAAGACCCTAAAAGTCTGACACGGGCTTCAGGTTAAAGAGTGTTAATACTGACTCATGAAAATAGATACAGACAGTGAGAAATGCCGGAGTCTGGCCGGCCTGAGATCTCGTATGCTCACTCATATTGAGGGTCCAGACAGCTGACGTGTGTGTATATAGAATAGACACTTGTTATTTTTTACTGTCTGCAGTATCATTGCAATTAGCCTACGGGCATGGATTTGCAAATAAACAAATATAATATATACAAATATTGACGTGTGAAAAGTACACTGGACTTCTGCCCATAACGGCGCGCTCCAAACTGTATCTTAGTGGACAGTAATACGGCATCAGCGCTACAAGCCAATCCTGCGATTTTCTTGCAAATCACTTGAAAAGGATTCCCCTAGTCGAGCCATAGAACGTTTTCTTATAGTCATACATGTACTATATTGTCATACTATATGACATACTATATTGTGGTGCGCATACCCCTCCTTCACCTTAAACAAGGCCCTGAAAGTCTGACACGGGCTTCAGGTTAAAGAGTGTTAATACTGACTCATGAAAATAGATACAGACAGTGAGAAATGCCGGAGTCTATCCGGTCTGACATCTCGTATGTTCACCCATACTGAGGGTCCAGACTGACCCAACGTAAAGGTTGGGTCACACCTGCGTTTATATTTTAGTCTGTATGAGGCGCGCATGGGAGTATTTACCTCCACAGGCCGTTGTAAAAATAATAGAAATTGGACAAATGTAAACAGGTAACATGTCAGACGAGTTAGCTGGGTCGCTAAACATACTTCTCGGTCAGCTAACTCATCTGGCATGTCATGTATCTATATTTGTTCAATTTGTACTATTTTCCCCGCGACCTGTGGAGCCTGGTAGAGACTAAGAGCTTCATACGCACCTAAAACGGACTTGAATATATACGCATGTGTGACCCCACCTTAATAGTGACGTGTGAAACACGCACTGGACTTCTGCCAAGAAAAGCGCGCTCCAAACTGTCTCTTAGTGGACAGTAATACAGCATCAGCCAGACGCACCAAGTCTGCAATTTCCTTGCAAATTACCGAAAAGGCTTCCCCTGTAGGGCAATAGACTGTTTTCTTGTAGTCCATATGTCATGCTCCTTCACATTAGAAAGCCGCGTGCAAGCCAGGGAGAAGGGTCACCTAACCCACGACAGTGAGTGACTGTTTGCCTATCATTGTCTCATTGTCGTTGAAGCAAAAGAGAATTAATACGGTGAATTACTAACATAATTTTCCTACAAAAGATAGGAAAAGGCCCTCACAGTGAAACCATAGAATATTTCCCATATTCCACATTTCATGGACAACGAAACAAAAGAGATTTACACTGCTACACTGTCACGTAAATGTTGGGAAGGGTCACTCACAGTAGAACCGTAGAATTTCCCCCGTAGTCCATATTTCATAGCTTACCGTGTTATGAAATTCACAACGAAGCAAAAGAGATACACAGTGGATTACTACTACAATTTCCTGATAGAGAAGGTGCCTCTCAGTAGAGCCATGGACTATTTTCCAATATTTCACGACTTACCCGCGATATAAACTCCATGTTACAGACGCGATGGGGATAAGTGCGTAAAATAACTCCGGCTCACAGAAATGGACTTGTAAGTGATAGCTCGCCCGAAGGCCGCGCACGGTGGGATCAGACTTTATATCCCTTCTGAGGGGAGTTTGCTTTATACCGAGTTGCTGAAGTTCCTCATCTATAAGGGCGCCGAGCAAGCTTCAAGTTTGTTATTTATACAGCTCCCTGTCCACGAGAGATTGTGCACATATTGTGCAATGAATGCAGTGGAAAATGAAACACATTTTATCAGTCAGTGTACCCACTATGAAACCGAAAGAAAAACATTATTTCAAACAGTTGCCACAATTTCACCAAGCTTTTACCACCTAAATGATCACCAAAATACTATATTACTACTAAAAGCACAAATTCCCACCATCATACAGAACGTGGGACAGTTCATTAACCACTGCCTTCAAAGAAGAAGTCAAACCCGACAATAGTATCCATAGTATCATGTAGTTGATTAGACACTAGTTTTATGTACTTACCTCTCTTAGTTCTTGAGACTGTGTATGCAATTAGCCCCCCGGCATGATTTTGCAAATAAACAATAAAAGTTATTGAAGCTCTGGGTGCTTCTAGATAGAGGCTGAATGCTAGCGATTTCTAGGCGCGACTGAAAACCAAACTGTTCCATCTTGACATACAGGAGAACTTTATCGTAGACTGCCGATACCGAGTTGTCAAAGTTCCGAATTTATATGGGCGCCGAGCTAGCTTCAAGTTTGTTACTAAAGCTCAGGGTGCCCTTAGATAGAGGCTGAATGCTAGCGAGTTCTAAGCGCGTCTAGAAACGAAACTGTTCCATCTTGACGTACAAAACTACCAGAATTTTATATCCCTTCAGACAGGAGTTTGTTTTATACCGAGTTGTCGAAGTTACTCGCTTACAGGCGCCGAACTAGATTCAAGTTTGTAACTTATTAGAGCTCAGGGTGCCTTTCGATAGAGGCTGGATGCTAGTGATTTCTGGGCGCGTCTGAAAACCAAACTGTTCCATCTTGACTTACAGGAGAACTTTATCGTAGACTGCCGATACCGAGTTGTCGAAGTTCCGAATTTATATGGGCGCCGAGCTAGCTTCAAGTTTGTTATTGAAGCTCTGGGTGCTTCTAGATAGAGGCTGAATGCTAGTGATTTCTAGGCGCGTCTAAAAACCAAACTGTTCCATCTTGACTTACAGGACGACTTTATTGTAGACGACCGAAATGCAATTATTGGGCACGTTGTAACTTTTGATATCTATGACGTAATACATTAATTAAAGAATATCCAAATACATTTCAATATTGACTTCCGAACGTTTCCAGTGGCATCCATCTTACAATGTAATGCGTGCAACAAGTAAAGGGTAGAGGAATCTCACATGGCATGATGATAACAAGTATTTCAAAGTAAGATATCTTTATAAATGTTCTATATTCGTACAAGCAGCTTTGTTCTATAGACTACTACAGTGTTACGACATTTTCTAGAGATTCGTAGCTGTTCACCGCACTTAGAACATTACCTTTATCTAAACTGAGAGAGCCCAGCCCAAGATGCTTTGCAAGGCCACGTCAGCAGTAACCATAGCGACGGTAGAACAGATCAAACGCCATTGAGACTCACACATATTAGACTTGATGCGATCTCAGTTTAAATCACATTTTCTATAAGATTCGAGTAATGCTTTTCATCTGACGGGGCAAAAATATCAGATGCCCTTTAAACTTATCATCTTATCAATAATATAAGTCAGTGAGATAAAACTTTCACAAATATGACAACTCGTTAGATGAAATCTGCTGATGATGTCATCCATAAAATCAAGGTCAGGCGACCCCGACTTGAAATGATGACACTCTTCCGATAGGGCAGAGAATGTCAACCCAACCCCAGAGCCGATTACACCACCAACGGAAACATTACAGAAGATAACACGCTCCAATCTCCCCGTACCTGGCGCGATCCGTCTCCCGACGCGGAGGAGCATAATTGAATCCGTCCCTTAGGAGTGCAGAGGTCGCGGTGCTTGCCCCCTGATTAATATCCCTCCGCTGATTTCCCGCGCTTTTATCGCGGTTAATCCCGTAAAATCCGATTTTCATCTTTATCGTGGAGAACCGTCTTTCGATTTGCCGTAACTTTTCCTTGTTTACGGTCGCCTCGGGTCAAGCGGTTTCACCCGGCTTGTAGATTGTCGTTGTTCCCTTTCTATTGGGATGGATTTTCGCTACGTGTCTGACAACAGAGCCGCAAATTGGCCTGTATTTTACTCTGAGTCGAAACGATGAAGAAGATAAAAGTTTTGGCAGTCTGACATGGCCGTATATTTGACTCAAACTTTACAGTATTTATGTTTGAGATAAAAGTATCGTTATTCTTTAGCCTTAAAGTTTATTCTTAAGTAAGTAGTTGTACTTTTGTATTTGGCCATACTTTTATGTCAAAGAGATTAACCTGGGTTTTGTCAATAAAGATTCCTATTTTATGGATAACGTTCTCTAGAGATATTTGACGTGAGAATAAAGAAAGAAAAATAAAAGTATTCTTTTACATGCAGCTACCTTTTACCAAGCGCAAAGACTGCTGGGAATTGTTTGTTTGTTTGAACCTTTATTTATTCATGAAAGCTCAAATCGGCCTGCAGGCCACTTTTCATTGAGGTCATGAGGGAAGAGGCAAGGGTCAGATAAAGTATATAACAGAGATACAGTTACACCGTTTAGAGTCCTTATAAGTCTTTGAATTGCTTTTTGTTGTTGAAGTCTTACTTATTCTTCTTAGCAATCAGAAGCAAATCAATGGGTGCGTCTCAGATCCATAAACTCCATTTTTATGTCCTTACCAGCGTCTTACTCAAAGAAACAACAATAATACGTTCATTAAAGACACCTCAACCATCCATGCTACTGCAAACTTAAAGGTTATTGACTGTAAAACGTACTTAAGAAAGGTCCTGGCCTGATATGGTGCCGTAATAGCGTCATAGAGTCCATTCCAAGACACCATGCAGATGTTTGTTGCCATTGTTTAGAATTGATTTTAAAGTTTTGTAATTATATGTCTAGGACATTTGATACTTCAGAAATATTTTTAACACTGTTTCAACTTTATAAATGTTTCCCTGGTCCTGTAAAACTTGGAAA
>NC_049993.1:19705525-19751609 GCF_000003815.2 Branchiostoma floridae
GGATACTTCTAATGGTTTCTAAATAATGATAACAGCATTCTACCATTATTTACCATTTTCTACCATTTTTTGTAAATGGTTCGGTGGGCTGGGAAGATAGCAATTCACACACCCTTGCAAAGTATGGTTGGGTGCCATGCAACAATGGCCCACCACAAAGGATCCACCTGTGCCCAGCAGTGAAATCTAAAAATATACAGATGCAACAATAGGGCTTACTTTTATGGGGGCAATAAACTAATTTTACCATTTGGCCAGATTTACCATTTTTTGTAAATATTTGTAAATGTGAAATAATTACAGAGAGGTTTCACAATTATTCTAAATAAAGATATTTTTGTACAGTTACTTTCAAAATGTTTCTAAAATATTCAAAGAAATTCAAATAAATGAGTATTTTCTTAGTCAATTTTTTTAAAATAGTTTAATTATTGTGGCTCAGATATTCTTTTATTCAAAATAATTCAGACTAATTATAAATATCGCCTAAAAACCCTCATGGTGTCTTGGAATGGACTCTATCAAACTGATTGTTTTCTTCCTTACCTACAATAAAAAGTACGTCTTTAAGTCTCGATTCCTTAGATTTATGATTGCTTTCTCTAATCATACGTTTTCAGTCAGGCGTATGTAAAAACTACAAACAATACTCAAACAATTTAAAAGCTGCTTCTTATTGTTGATTAACAACAGATCTAAGATGTGTTTTGCATAACGCAGAAGATTGTGTTTCCTCACCGCCTATCCGTTAAAGTATGAAGCATGTCAGTCCCATTTCCTTGGATTTAAAATTGCTTTCTCTGAGTTTTAAGTCACACGTATAAAATGTAAGTTGATTTTGGCAGCAAATGTAACGAAACTAACAAAATTGTAGTTAATTCATTCAATATTTTTGAATTTCATTGCGTTTTGCAGAACTCCCACTGTTACCTTTTAGGAAAGATTTCTGTAGTTTCAAACGTAACGTCACAAATGCAACTCCTTCCCAAACCTACTATTATCACTATGATTATCGTCATGACGTTCTTCCGCCGAAAATTAAGACTGTCTTGATGTCTTGAAAACATGAATCAGCTGTAACTATCACCTTAAGACTGCCTTTGATTAAAGACATTCGAAAGAGCGTTGTTGAAGGTGACATTTGTGACGTCACGACTGAAGATAAGAGTTTAATATTCACCACCACGCCTCACATGCCCTCCGGTTGCAAATATCACAAGACGTGATAAGGACGTTAACACGACTTTGGTTGGGCTTGCTTTACTTTTATGCCCACAAGCTGCAGATTTCACAAGATGTGAGACAACGGAAATGACTATAACACGCCTTTGGTTGGGCTTACCTTACCAGGATCTCCATCAATTTCCATTGTTGAATCTGTCATTTGAAGCCTACGAAAATACATTTTCATGTCAGGAAGTTCAGATTTTTGGTACGGATGCCGGAATGGGATAGAACTTTTTTCAGTCCCAACATACAAATTTCTCTGTGCGAAGTCGACCCTCCCCGTATGTCAGCGGCATCACCATATGCAGATCCTCTCGCTAACACCCGCAGAGTGCCATTCTATTGTCGTTACTGTCTTTAAAGTACTCCATACACATGGGAGAAACCGTGCTTCACTGTTCATTGAGCTAGGGGAATTTCATTAGTACAATGAACCTGTAAATACTGTACAATGAAAATACATGTAGCACCTGTCTTTGTCTTTGTTTTGGGGAAGATCGGCTCATCCGTTCGTCAAGTTCACTTGGGCTAAATTGGTTCGAGATCAATTTTGCTACCACTAGACACTCTGAAGATCTTCCGCCCCTTCCCTCACTTCACCAAGGTGTAAACATGGGTACCTGACTTCGGTCGGGGAGGTAAAGTACTATGTATGTGGCACTGTGAATATAAGTTATGAAGTTGAGTACAGTGCCACATTGTCCTCGTCTGTCCAAAAGCAAATTCAAAACTTAGACACTCTTTGCGATGTCGACCCTCACCGTAAGCCAGCCGTATGACCATTTGTAGATCGCGCCGCTAACGCCTCGCCAAACGGTCATCAAATCGCCATTCTGCTGTCGTTATTGTCATCAAAGTGGTCCATACAAATTGGAGGGACTCGCTAACCGCTTCTAGATGGTTATCTTTGCGGCATTAGCGCGAGAAGTGGACGCTTTTAGGATAGACGAAGTACCATTAAGCTGGCAATGTAAACTAGATATAATCTAGATTGCCCAAAAACTTTTACAGAAAAAGTGTCCTAATGTGAATCAAGGTTTAATGTCTGAAAGGTTTCTGTTAAGATTCTCAGTTTTGCAATTAGTTTTAATGACAGAGTTAGTCTGTGTACCGTGGCCATTCCTCCAATACTTCAGCTAATAACGGCTTCATTCTTGGTACGTAAATGTTAATAAGATATTTACGATTAATACAATCATGGTGCGCGGGAAGGTAAATTCTGTCTCGCCGTTATGACAGTACAACATACCGACGCGCATGTATAGTTTAACTCTACCTGGTTTAACCGAACAATATGGCGTTTATGGCGACACGTAAAACATTTATTGAACAGTTGGTAACATCATCCTGAAGAAGTAGCTCGTATCTAACCCTTAAACGAACCGACATTTAGTTGAAGAACGTAGACACTCACTACTATACAAAGGGATGAATGAACTTGCTTGCTCAAAAATTATACAGGACACAACGTATGGTAACAACTAGGGCTGGGTATCGGTACAGCGTACCGGTACAAAACCGGTTTTTCTTATTGGACCGGTCCAGAAAAACCGGACCTGAAAAAATTACGTGGACCGGATGTTGGACCGATTAGAAAATTAACATATTATTTTATCAGGCATTCGCACGTTTTGGCGCTTGCAGTTGGAAGAAAGTGACAAGAGTGAAGTAGAGTAGAGTTTATAGTAGTTTCTACCAAGGTTTACAGTCAATCGTACAGGTGCAGTTAGCGTTGTAGGATTTTAAAACGCCAGTGTAAGTCTAATACTCCACCAAACAGATTTCTTTGTAGTGAAATGGACCATTGGTATGAGTCATACTGAATCAGGTCCAGGTTCAGGTCCGGACCTGGACCTGATCCTTTGGACCTGAACCGGACCTGGACCTGAATTTTCTGTACCGGTACCCAGCCCTAGTAACAACTGTTAAAGTACATTCAGATACAGAACAACAAAATATCTTCAGTAACATTATAAGGGTTACATCTAGCACAGTGACATCTTGATCACACCGCTCTATTCCATCGCCTCATCTTTTGTTATATGAGCCGTGAAAGCCGTGCCGGCTTAGGAGTGATGTATTCCTCAATCTCCTACCGACACATTATGCGTTATACAGTGATACGTTACGTTCCTACTAACGGGCGTTTATAGACATTACATGTACTGCAGAGGTAATCTGGGCGGGGATCGGACGTGATGATACTCTGTAATCTTCAAGAAAAGGGAGACTATGTATATGAGACTTTATGTCATACCTGTGACGCGAAAACGTTCGATACGGGTGTTCCGGAACGTGTGATAACTTCCGTATCACATAGGTTCGAATGTTGTATCACACACCTAGGCTTCCTTCGAGTAAATCGAACCATTTCGAGCCGGCCGAGTGTGGCACGATTGGCAATTCGAATACCTGATTCGGACGTTGGAACGTTGTTGTAACACTTTTTGTTCGAGGGCACCAAATTTGTTTAACTTCTGGTGCATTTCGCATCAAAACATGGGTTTTCTCAGGTGGGTATATGACATAAATAAAATACAACACGGTGTATTCCGCATCACCCTCGGTCCCAGCCCTCCCTCGGGTCAGATCACCCTCCGGCCTTCGGGAGATCCGACCCGCGGTCGGGCAGGTACCTCGGGTGATACGGAATACACCGTGTTGTATTCTATATATATCATCTTGAAACATAATCTGAGTGCTACTTTGTACATGGAGAAAGCAATGGTTGTCTGTGTCACATTTCTGTCCAGGCCACGTGACATAGGTTTACGGTCATTTCAAGTTGAGGAACATCAGGGGACTGATCGAAAGTTTGATGGTGAGGGATTTTTCTTGTGGACGGAAATAGGTACAAACATTTATCTTATTATGTAGATTACCGTCTCAGAAGAACCTTTATACGAAAAAAACACACGTTGCTTTCATTATTCGGTTATACGTTTTTCTCTACTATGGTAGTTTAAGGGAGGGTATGTCAGAAACAACTTTGTAATCTTCAAGACATGTAAGACTATCCTATCTGTTGCCATTTTGAAACATAATCTGCGACTGGTCATTAAGAGATTACCAGTGTGTGAAAGAATTTGTGAATACTGTACATCTAAAGCAGTGGGAGAGGAAACACATTTTATTTCCAAATGTTCATTTACCGAAACCGAAAAAATCACTCTGTTTACAGAAGCCACAAAGGCTTATCCCAACTTCCCCACAATGACAGACGAACAGAAAGCCACTTTTCTCTTAAAATCGCAGAACCCACAAATTTTAGAAAAAGGTGGGGCTTTTCGTCTCCTGCTGCTCCCAAAAAGGAAGTCAAACCCAACCTGTTTAGATATAGCCAACACTAGTATTAGTGTAGAATATTGTTCATGACTGTCCATTGTCACTATGTGTATACCATGTACTTGCAATTAGCCCTCGAGCACGAACTTGAAAATAAACTTCTTCTTCTGTTATTGATCCTGAAGAAGGCGACAGTGGTCGTTAAAAAAATTGATCCGTGTACACCTTTGTGTTAGACGAAAGTGTAAGATTGTACTATGGCTATCGACACAGATGAGCTTTCATTATAAAAATTTGTTCTGTTTTGCTGTACTATAAATCCTAAATGTAAAGCTAGTGCACCAAGATTCGACACTTTAATTTGTTAGAATTGAAGCTTTGGGTTACTGCTACTGCTATACATTAGTTGCTTTCACCTAAAAAGACTCTTGTCCTAAAAAGAACAAGAGTCCGTCTGTTATTGTCTCACATATTATGGATTTGAAGGGCGCCGTAATTGACGCAGGCACAGAAGGCCAAAAACGAGTCCATACAGTATTTTAGCCTATTTTCGCCTTTTAGCAGGAAAATGTAAGTAACATTTCATATTGGTGAGACAGTGTAGGTTGCAGATGTTCAGATTCGGCCAAAAAAATAGGTTTTGATCCATCTTTTTGGCCTGTGCTGACCCCTAAAGGGCTCAGTCCCTAAAATGACGTCATGAAAAAGCAAGATGGCGGGAGATTTCACCGGTGGAATATATTGCGCTTGTCAGAAAGTTTAAAAATTAGACTTTTGGACACTTGAGATAGCGGGCTGCTGTGTGGGGTGAGTTCTTATGACCTGGAATGTTCACGGATGAGATTATGACACACTGAACTGGCTAATTTTTACAATATCGCCAATACAGATTTCCATTAGTGTTAACTGCTCTGAATTTTCTTTAGCGCTGGGAGATATTGAAGGGAAGAGTGTGTATTGGGTTTGAACTCTCTTATGCACTCATGAAAGCCGGGGACGCAAAACTCCCCCCTAAACCTTCGTTACTTCAGCATCTCCACACATCACATCAATGGTTTCCTCCCTCCAGTAAGTCAAGCATTCTAACAGCCGCTAGGCAGGATGGTGTGATCTGAAGTCTTTCTGTACACAGTGGGGAAGTTGTAATTGCGGCTACAGGGAATTCAATACTGACAGAGCTTTTGTAACAACATAGACAGATGAGCAATTGTTGAATGAAACATGTATTTTAGATCTGTGCATTTTTTATGGGAAGGAAGAATGAATTGATATACAAGAAACCACTTCAAATTTCAACTCTCTGATCCCTTATTCCCACTCCGGAGCCGCAAAAGGATCCCTCAAAAACCTCGATATCCGAACGTTTGTTAATCTATAAACTACATGTAAAAGGTTTTGGCTCTGGAGTAAGTATCAAACGTTTTTACAACTGCTATACAGGAGCCTAAGGTTTTTATAGGATTTGGTGATTTTCCATCAAAGGCTAGATAAACAGTTGTTCATTGCAATTTGTACTTTCTGTCTTTTAAGCTTTCAATTGTCTTGATAGATTTGTGTTAGATCTCAAAGTATTTGTGTTACAGATTTAAATGTAAAATAACTACATATGGTTTCAAGTCTCCAATCTCTTTTCCAACACTGGGAACGTAGGATTATCCTTAAAAACCTCTCTACTCCAACATAACAAATCTCTGGACTACGTATATAAAAGGTTTTGACTTATGAGTAAGTCAAATTGTTCCTTCCGGCCACATTGGGGGCTATAGTACACTTCCGCTATGGAATAATCTTCTTTTGTGTTGGATCACTTTGTAGTTCACAAGATTCAGGTATTTTTCATACAGCCTCTTCTAAAATATGTGCCCTTCCTTATCTGTACAGCCCAGTTTGTAGATTCGACAGCGTAAAGAGGATAGCAGGGAATGGTACATTTGTCAGAAAAATTACATTAAACGTCAGTAAGCTACAAAAACAGTGAATCATAACACGCACCCCCTCTTTATACGATGCCAGCGCAGTCTCAGAAAGCCTCTGAGAGAGCTTCCATCGCAAAAAAAGCACAAAATAAACTATAATTATCACCATCTCAAACTAATTAAGCACAAAACAAACTATCATTATCACCATTAGAAACAAACTGAGCAATAAACAGAAGTATAAACGGATATCTTCTTTGCCCTCCTTCGACGCAATGCTCAAAGACGAAGTACAAAGGCAGCAGTGGATTCAGAACGAAGGACAGAACCACTTCCGCATTGAGCCCAGGTCCTTTTGCTTCACCAGTTTCCTCAGGTACATTCTGCAACTATTGATTTCAGTACGTCACCCGAAAGGAAGTTGAATGCTTTTTTTGTCTGTCCGAGGTGAAGTGTGCCATCCCAGTTGGTTTGTTATGTAAACGGCCTTTGAACGTGTCTTGTAACTATTCTTTCCACGTCTACACCTTTGTTCCAAACTTTGGTTCAAACTCCCGCCCGGCGGCACAACAATGAATCCCAGGACTTACGAATTTGTAAAAGGATGTTCCGCTCCGGAACAAGAGGCCAAGCATCTTGACCTCGCAGAAAGACTCAAGACACAAATTACACTAAGAAGCTAAGGGGAAAAAAGTTCTCATCTTTGTTTCAACCTCTCAGTGAAATGGCAATAAATCCCTAGACTTAGGAATCTACTCTATACAAAAACACTAAATTTCTTTTCAAGGCAGATCAAGGCACTTCGGGCCTCAACTATGATTCAACCACTGTGCCACAAATGTTTCTACAACCATAAACAGGACTTTACACAAAAACATCAATTTTGAATTCTTATCAAGGCAGCTCAAAACGCTTCTGTCCTCAATTTTGGTTCAACCACTGGAACAACGACAAATTCCAAGACTTAAAAATTCGAAGCTTCATGTGTTCTACAACCTTGGCTCCTCTTCTAACGCGGAAAGATACTCTGCAACAAAACACTAATTTTAAACTATTTTAAATGCAGTCAAAGCACTATGGTCCTCAACTGTGGTTCAACCACTGGAACAACGATAAGTCCCAGGACTTTGCAATCTCCGTTCCGCTGCCACAAAGGGCTCTGCAACCTTGAACCCACTTCTGTAGCAAACGGAATTTATGCCAAAACACTATTCTAAATTCTTTCAATGAAGTTTTAAGCACTTTGGTCCCAAACTTTGCTTCAAACCTTCTAACCTTCTAGAAGTCCCAACAACTAGAAACCCCAAGTCTTGTGAATCTACGTTCCCCCACGTACAGCTCAAGTACTTATCCCAGTCCTAAGGCGGACATATTCTACACAAGAAAACTAATTTTGAATTCTTTTCAAGGCAGCTCAAAACACTTTGTTCCTCAACTTTGGTGGAACAGCGGTAAATCCCAAGACTTAGGAATCTACGTTCCGCGGCAGCGAAGGGCTCCCAAACCTTGAACCCGCTTTTGTAGCAGACACCAAAAGACTAATTCTAAATTCTTTTCAGGGCTACTCAAAACACTTTGGCCTTCCGGTGGAACAGCAACAAATCCCAAGACGTAGGACCTACGTCCCGAAAGACTCTAAAAAACACTAATTTTGATTTCTTTTCAAGGCAGCTCAAAACACTTCGGGCCGTCTTACAAGAATTACATGGTAATGTTTGTGCATCGGAAGTCGATGTTAACCTTGACTTCAGCTTCAGTTCATTCCCAGTCGTCCAATAGAATTGCACTACACTATGGTTATCTTACTTTTAGGCACGCACACCTCTCTACATGCTCTACTATAATGTTCACACCGGTGCCTAACTTGCACTAAAAGTTGCCTTACATGATTAACTTTCTTCAAGACATGCATCTCACCTTGTACGTCCTTGAAGGCTGTCTCAGACTGTGAACACTTAAAGCCCTTCCGTTGAGGAAAGACGGCAACTAGCTTCAAACACCCTCATTAAGTACTTTCTCCTCTTTGATGCTGGCGGCTGGGATCTAAGATATCACACTTAAGTGTCGCCTTAAAGAGACGGGGTCTTACGAGAATAAGGTGATTTTAAGCGTTACTAATCCCCTAAGATGAACTAAGTACCTTCCAGCGCGATGTCTTAGGTTTTCAGACGTTCGGTGGGTCTTAAGAGGGTGTTAGTAAGGATTAAGAACAAGATAAGTTCACGCTAGAGCGAGAATAGTGATGATTTGAAGATTACAACGTAAATCACAAAATCAGGGAGCGCTCGAGCTGGAAATACCACCTGCATATGCAGGTTCATGCAGGTAAAATTGGAGCTGTGTAGATATTTCTGATGTCTACCTGCACCTAACCTGCACTGGTCCATGTACTGGGTGCATACAGGTTAGTGCAGGTAAAATTGGAGCTGTGTAGGTATTTCTGATGTCTACCTGCACCTAACCTGCACTGGTCCATGTACTGGGTGCATACAGGTTAGTGCAGGTAAAATTGGGGTTGTGCAGGTATTTCTTATGTCTACCCGCATTTAAACTGCACCGGTGCGTGTGCTGGGTATATACTAGTATATACAAGTTAGTGCAGGTAAAATTGGGGTAGTGCAGGTAAAATTGGGGTTGTGCAGGTATTTCTGGTGTCTATCTGCACCTAACCTGCACTGGTCCATGTTGGTTTACACAGGTTAGTGCAGGTAAAATTGGAGCTGTGCAGGTATTTCTGATGTCTACCTGCACCTAACCTGCACTGGTCCATGTGGGTATATACAGGTTAGTGCAGGTAAAATTGGAGCTGTGCAGGTATTTCTGGTGTCTACCTGCACCTAACCTGCACTGGTCCATGTGGGTCTATACAGGTTAGTGCAGGTAAAATTGGAGCTGTGCAGGTATTTCTGATGTCTACCTGCACCTAACCTGCACTGGTCCATGTACTGGGTGCATACAGGTTAGTGCAGGTAAAATTGGAGCTGTGCAGGTATTTCTGATGTCTACGTATACCTGTACCTAACCTGCACTGGTCCATGTACTGGGTGCATACAGGTTAGTGCAGGTAAAATTGGGGTTGTGCAGGTATTTCTTATGTCTACCCGCATTTAAACTGCACCGGTGCGTGTGCTGAGTATATACTAGTATATACAAGTTAGTGCAGGTAAAATTGGGGTTGTGTAGGTATTTCTGATGTCTACCTGCACCTAACCTGCACTGGTCCATGTACTGGGTATGTACAGGTTAGTGCAGGTAAAATTGGAGCTGTGCAGGTATTTCTGATGTCTACCTGCACCTAACATGCACCGGACCATGTACTGGGTATATACAGGTTCATGAAGGTAAAATTGGAGCTGTGCAGTTACTATCAATTTTCTTCGAACAATGACTGTTTATTAAAGGTAGAGAACATACCTCCAAATTTTCGATCTCTGTCAGTACATCTTGGACGCGGAGAATGGTCTAGTCTCAATCTCGTGAGAGAATACGAGACTAGACCAGGCTTGATTAGATCATCTGCCCCCTCCCCCCGCCTCCTTGCGGAGAAGAGGTAGGTAGGACTTGGGAAGCTCCCAACCCTCGTTGCGGTTAAGTTTTGCTCCCTCCAGCTGGATGTGGATAGCCTCCTTGATCTTTCTGTGGGCCTTGCGTGCCTGTAGCTGTGCAGGTATTTCTTGTGTCTACCTGCACCTAACCTGCATTTATCATTTAACTGGGTTTGTAGGCTAAAAGTGTACGAAAAAGGGCATCCTCTGTACAACTACACTACAATGTATGTGTGTAATTCACCTTGTATTACAACTGGTATGTACCCATTCAAGTAATGAAACTCTCGTAACCTAAGAGTTCATCCCAGTACATATATCAAGTACTTCGGATCCGCATGCCTTTTCAGGCAGTTTTGCTAACAGCGACTGAGAAAAAAAAAATCTATCCGGAAGATAAATCTATATCAGTCAAGTTTACAAAGCAATGCACGTTATCCCCACAACTCCATTGCCCCAGCCTCACAACCCATGTAAGTACATCTCACCGTGTTACTCCATATACCATGTACGGATAACAGCGAATAAATCAAAATAATATCTTTGATTACAGTAAAACTGTTATGCTAATTTTACAAAGCGAACTACGCTATCCCCAGAACTCCATTACCCCAGCCTTACAACCCCATGTAAGCACATCTCACCATGCTACCCCATACACCATGTCAGCAAACCAGCGTCAGCTATCAGCTGCTCACACGTTTGAACGTGGCGACTGTTATCGGCGGCTGTGGCGATAGCTGTTCCTCGCCGTTGTTGCAATTTCCACCACGTGGCAATTCTGCTCGCCGTGTGTCGCCACCGAGGCTGACGGCGCGCCGTGCAACAGACTGGAGACAGTCCGTAAGCACCGGAAGCTCTTCCTTAGCAGTATCTATCGTTATTGGAAAAGTTTGTATTACATGCACCATGCAGAAGATGAATCAAACCTTCAAACGCTCAAATTTCGGAAACAGCACATAAAGAATAAAAAAACAAAGAAAATGACTTATTTGTTGTTCTGCTGTATATTGAAATTTAGACCTTAAGCTTTTTAATTACGATTTTGTCCTAAGGATTTATTCATGTATGCAAAGTTTCTACATGGTAGAGTGACAGCATGGGGGTCCAGCATTTGATGCCTATTTTTGGTCTCATTCTGATTATCATTTCACCTTCACATATAATGTCTGTTTCTGGTTAATTCCTATTTTTTTACCTTTCCACTCTATTCAGTTTCTGCAAATATACGGAGTAATATATAAGAAACCAAACTGGCGCAGCCTTACCAACGTGATAATGTCATTTACGAAGATTGCGCTTATACTTGGCTAAGCGGTGGCGACTGTTCCTCTGAAAGTCTTATCTAGAGTTGTAAGTCGTTTTTCAATTTCAAACATTCATTTCTTATAACCTTAAGTCCAATTCCGAAGAAAAGATACGTTAAGTCCGCAGAACTCTGAATCCCCACATTTTTAATCCTCAATACTCTTTGATAATTGAAAATTGCTCCTTAAGATGCTTTTACCTCGCAAAGTTTTCTAATTGAAAATTGCTCCTTAAGATGCTTTTACCTCGCAAATTTTTCTAAGACGTCGCTTTCTTTAACCGTAAGACGTGTAGCGTCACTGATCACTCCCGACACCCGCAGCTTGTGCCTGGCGAAATTGAACACTTTATGGGCGCTGAACACAAAACACGTTTTAACTTTAATGACAATAGCAGAAAACGCTCTTCAACAAAATGCTTCAATGTCTATTCAAGATAGTTATTGAGCACTGTAGGGGAACTGAAGACAAAACACTGTTAAAGTTAAATGACCATAAAATGACGTTCTTCGGCAAAATGTCTCAAAGTCTAGTCAAAATAGATATTGAACACTGTAGGAGCGCTGAAGACAAAACCTGTTAAAGTGTAACCATAATAGACCGTTCTTCAGCAAAATGTTTCAATGTCTAGTCAAGACATATATTGAACACTACAGGGGCGCTAAAGACAGATCACACGTTTTAAGTTTAATGACCATAACAAAACGTTATTCAACAAAATGTTCCAATGTCTAGTCAAGAGTGATAAGTCTTAGCGAAAACTCCTTTATCTTACAGACATGCATCCATCACCGAGACGCACAAAAGTCACTTTTACATCTAAAGACCGTGACAAAAACAATCATCAACGGAAGAAGTCATATCAACAATCCAGTGCCTTGTATCGGCAAGGCACTGTGGATTAAACTACATGGATGACAGCCTCTGGTACCACCAAAACTGATGCAAGCGAATAAAAAGTGTTGGATCATAAAAGTTGCCTTCGTTATGAAATCTAAGTGCTCAAATTTAACGAATAAACGCACAAATCATTAAAAGTATGGATTATGGTATTCGTTGTTCTTCCACATCATCTTCTGTGGCATTTTACGACATTTATTTTAGTGACCGTTTTAGATGATGTAAGGAAGACATAAACATGCTCCACTGTATCAAATTGATATACAATACATCCAACACATTGACATAGCATAAGCATGGAGACACAGGTGTTCTACATATAAATAGATTTAACACATTGTTTTATGTTGATAGTATAATTTGATTGAATGCAAATTGTACGGCATCAGGTGCATATCATCAAGTAGAGAAGCTCCCTTTAAATAACGAACAGTCTTTTTTTTCGTTTTAACGAGTATTGCAGAGATGACTGGAAATGGATTCTAATGCAAATAATGAAGTCACTGGCGACAAGCCTTATTTCAGAGTACATATTTGTACCCTGATGAAGTACAAATGTGACACAAGCGGTTAAACATTGATGGCCATTTGTTAAAGCGTGAATTATTTGAGTGCTTGAGTGAAAACGTTTCAATTTCAGTTGTACTGTGGCTTATACGGAAATGGACGCATCTACTTGTACACAATAACGGCTACAAGTTGACGTTTGTACACTCTAATGTGCATTCCAGCTAAACCTAAACGGAATAACACGACACAAACGAACTACATTCCACATGATGAATGGGACAACCGGTGCAATGGCGGAGTGGGTAGAGTGTTCGCCTTGCATTCGGTAGGTCGTGAGTTCGATCCCCGGCCGAGTCATACCAAAGCCTCTAAAAATGGTACATGCTGCTTTCTCTGCTTAGCACTCAGCGCTAATGAGGAAGAGCATGGGAGTTAAACACACATCACTACCAGCGGACCAGCCCCCTGCTGTAGTGACTCGAAGTGGAGATGGGCGCCACCCTACGCATCTTAGATGCATGGGCAAACTTTATGGGCAAACTTTAACTTTTTAATGGGACAAGGCTTTGAAATTTGTGTCTCTAACAACTGTGGCGGATAGAGGGATGATGGGGAGAGTTGGGATGAAGAGAAATGGCTTTACCATTAAGACTTTCATCAGGTCGGAAACTTCATGAATATTAGAGTTCAGCTGTTTGGTCAGTCTTAGAATAATTTGTGCAAATTTGATCATGAAAGATATGCGTATTACTTAACATAAGATTTTATCAGTTTAAGAAAACAGCAGTACTGTAGCAATAAAATACATTGTCAGAACCGAAATTAGCGATTTTCATAAAAAATGGCTGTCAACAACCGGTTGCCATGGCAAAACGAAAAAAAATCGAAAAATTTCCAAACTTTGTAAAATTGTTGCCAACTATATGTTAGGAAAATGTATCAAACTTAGTGGCCATGGCAACTTTAACTTTAACTAAATACATTCATCCGTCCGAATTTGTTGACATTGCTGTGTGTAGTGTATTGGCATTCCACATCATATGTGCTGATAAATTGCATGACTCAAATGTAAACTTTCGACTCTCCAAAATACATGTACTTTTAATTACTACACGGTTCCCGTAATGGGTAAGTGCTGCAATTTCTATTGCCATGTAAACAAGCGAATTCCGTTGATTGCGCAAGCAAAGAGCATTACTCGTAATTAATTATGCTGGTTTTCGATTACTGTAAATGCCATAAGGATATTAAAGTCAATTTTCACCTATTGCTATTTCTAATCAAATCTAGTAGATACAACACTCCCACTCTTCTTACTCTAATCAAATCTATCGTCGATGCTGTCTTTATTAAAAGGGGAAAATTGCTTGCTACTGTTGATTTGATTGCTCAAGCGTTAATCAATTGCACTTATCCAATTTTCGTTGTTTTAAACACATACCTTGGAGTGGAGCAATCAGTGTATAGTCTCTCAACCATCATACCATATGTTTATCTAAATCCATTTATGTTACGTTACTGATTTAATCTATCTATGTACTCATCCATCTATCTACTTATCTATCTATCGTTTCATCTACCAGTCTACCTAGTCAAACTCTGCTGTATGTCTATATATGTATGTTAACCTATGTCCTGTTGAGGATTTTTTTGCCAATTTAACCCCCCTAAGCTGGTTAATTGATCAGATCAGTAAAACTTGACCTATTCTTAATCTCCAAGCAGATCCTACAAGGTCCAAACTGGCCAAGGAGTGTAGTCAACACCATTGTTGAATAGAAATGCTCCTCCCTGTTTCAGTGGAGGCAGATCTCCGGTAGCGAAACACACTCATAGCCGGCTTCACTCCTCTGCCAGCTTTTAAAACAATCTTATGCTGCCGTATGATCTGCTTGGAGATTACCTATTCTGTGCTGTTGCAGCAGATTTACTTCCCCAATCGATGCGTTTTGCTGCGGTATGGCACATATATGTCAGAAATGCCCCAAACCCTTGAAGATACAGGACCAACATACAGGCATTTTATATGTGCATCCCGTCTATATACGGCCTCAGCAGGACAAATAATAGTAATTTGACGGTTCTAGCTTGGTGGAAGTTAATGTGCAGATGTTGGCACATCGACGCACCAAATCCGTAGTGTGTTTTGGCACACAGTTAGACGGATTAGCCGAGGAGGCTCGGTGGGCGTCACTCCACCGTAAGGGAAAGTCGTGGTAAGTGCCTTTCCCAAGGGCACAACGTCGGGGCATGTTGGGAATCGAACTCGGAATCTTTCGATTCCGAGCCGAACGCTCTACCAATTACGCTGCTAACGCCACTACAGCAGGACAAAGGTCGCCAACATTTAGCCCTAAAACAAGCAAAAGACTCTTCGAAAATGTAGTTGAACAAAATTAAGGCGCAGTGTTACACACACATGACCTGCTTTTATTCATATTATAAGGCCAGACAGATGACCCCTCGCCTGTAATATTCTACATGAGTATCTCCAAGGGAAATGCCGGCCCACGGGTGTGTGATCTCTGACGGTTTGAACACATTTGCGCGATGTAATGATGTCTACTGAGGCTTACAGCTTCCGTTCGCTTCTGCTCCGTCAAACAGATTTTACTCTGTCCAGAAGCAACACGGTTTGAGGAAGTGGAAACCTGTGTCCGTGTCCATAGAGCAAAGGGAGGGGCACTAAGGCAAGGTCAGCTTGGCTGCCCTCACTTCCTACCAATATCAGATACGAGTATGTATGTGTATGTATGTAGGCAGCCCACAAGAAACTAAGTACAATTAGAATGGATATTTCATAAGACAAAAAGCACATAATAATTCCCAGAAGGTCTGGAAAGAAGGCTTAGACAGGATAGTGTTTCAGCAGCCGCTTTCTGTTCACATCTCGATCCATCTATGTGAGAAATAAATGAAAATCTGTATTTGTATTGCATAACAGGGATAAATAAACGCCCTCCCCAGTCGTATACGACTGTGAAACTATATCATGTCACGGAGTGAAAAGCAAAGAAAACTCGTAGTAGAAGTGCAGCGGCGTCTTAGCTTCTCGCAAGGAGAACTGGAGGACAAACACACCCAGGTAATAAACATCACACAGAGCTCCTCTCCGCTGACTTCATTAGGCGTTATGATAAGGCGCGCGGGAGAACCTGTTGCAGGAAGCCGCGGCTGGAAGCTGTAATTTTCTACTTACGCGGTACGATGGCTCCCAAAGAAGCGGAAGGGGGAAACTTGAAGAGTGGAGAGCGAAAGTATGGGCTGCGGGCTTTTGATTTTATAGTGGTTGATTTGCCAAAAGGATAACAGTCAATTTTGTTTTCGTTGAGAGCCCATAGTGGAAGAACTGCTAAGAGTGGCGTGTGTCAAATGGACACTTATGTCAAGGGTGTGAACACGCTAAAAAGTAGTTACTCAAGCAACTGGATATGGTTTTGGAAATGGTCAGACGTTTCAGATAGCATTCACTATCTTTCAGTATAGTTAGAGTTACATCAATGGAAGTTAGACATCCGGATAATAAGATGCGCCAAAAAGCAGTTACTCAAGCAACTGGATATGGTTTGGGAAACGGTCAGACGTTTCAGAGAGCATCCACTATCGTAAGTGAAACTGAGGAGATCTGGTTGAAACATGTTTATATTCTAGCTATGAATTGATGCAAAGTTTTTAGATTGTCCAATAGGAAACACAGGTAACGCTTAGGCCACATTTCCAAACCGGGGCCCGGCCGGGATGTTTTAAGAAACGAGAAATCATATTGTATACCTAGAAAAATACACAAAATATGCCCTTGAATCTTATTTTGACACTTTGTCACACATTTTTATGTCTTTTGTATAATTCTTTTCGCTCCCGAAAGCTACCCGACCGGGCTCCTTTTTGGAAATGTGACCTAAGCCTAAGACAGCGCTGGATTATCCCGATGTTTTTGTCTATGGAACACTTTGATCCCCTTCATTCTTTATGTTCAAAGTTTTGGTGAATGCAGTCTCCAGTTGCGTTGCTTTGTTAAAAACTAAGTGGGACTTTAACATACTTTCAGCAACGTTATATTTGTCTACAAAATTTGCGAGAAAACTATCGCGTACTTGGTACTGAATTCTAGGTGAACAGGGCAGCTGTTGTTTACCCATTAACCCAAGTGACCTCTTTTACCATGTTCAAAGTTCTGGCATTTTTGATAAATACATCTATCAGAGCTCATCTATCAGTTGCGTCGCCTTGTTAACACTTGAGAGACCTATATAGACTCCATTGTTGCATAACAAACCAACATTTGTGTCAGCATCAGTGAGTGCTTATTTAACACGGGAATCGCGAGCTTAGGGAGCTGATAATACCCACCGTCCATTAACCAACGTGACCCCTTTTACTGTGTCCTGCGGGCAACTGGGTTGATGATGGGGGCAACTGGGTCAAAACTTACATTTCCCCGCTTAAAACATAAAATCTAGGCCCGGCAGCGCTCCATTCAGCCAATACGATTTCATCGTATGTATCTTCTTCCATGTGAAGAAGTGAAGAATGCCATCTCTGATTGCCTGATTCTAAGATAGCTGTAAATGTATTTAATTTCACGGGGATTTAATTTCGCGGTAGCGGGAAAAAGGACTTTTCGCGGTGGATTTAAATTCGCGGTAACACCATAGCCTGCAATCTAATATCATAATAGAAAAATGTTCGCGGTGGTTTTAAATTCGCGGTAAAGTGGTCACCGCGAAAACCGCGAACATTAATCCACCGCGAACATTTCTGCATTTACGTAGCTTTAAGCCTCATGGTGAAGATTTGTTTTCCTTTTCCATCACAGCTTGGCTAGATTAGACATTGGATGCGTTGATGATGAGGGCAGCTGGGTTACAGCTACATCTCCTCACTTAAAACCTAAAATCCAGGCCCCGCGGCTTCTTTATTTTCAGTCGAGATGGTTTACCTGTTTGCCTCTTCTTCCTTGTTTTCTCTATCCGGGGGATGTGAAGTATGCCATCTCTGATTACCTGATTCTAACACAGACTTGAGCCCCTTGGGGAAACGATTTGTTTTGCTTTTCCATCGCATCTTGGCAAGATCAGACCTTGGATAAAAAGAAGAAACATTGCAAACTGCGGCTCTTTGTTGAGAAGTGCTATACATACCCGCCGTGTATTAACTCAAATGGCGACAGTGTATCTTCTTCGATGTTTGCACTGTCTCGAGGGAGTGGGTTATGTTATCTCTGATTGTCTTTGTTTGAGCCTCTTGTGGACTATTTGTTTACCTTTTCTATCATAACAGAGGTTCGGGCCTCTTGGGGCTTGCCAAGATCAGACCTTGGATAAAAAGAAGAAACGAGGCAAACTGCGGTGCTATCCATACACATCGTGTATTAACTGACACAGCTACAGTGTCTCTTCTTCACTGTTTGCACTATCCCAAGGGAGTGGAGTATGTTGTCTCTGATTGTCTTTGTTTGGGCCTCTTGTGGATTATGTGTTTACCTTTTCTATCTTAGCCTGCTTGCCTAGAGACAAGTCTGGACAAGAAGAAAAGATGGAAACTGCGGTCCTTTGTTGAGAGGTGTTCCCAAACCCATCGCATTGATGCATGCAGAATGCATCATTTGAAGACAATAACACTCCTTTGTTCAGAAGTGTCCTCAAAGCTATAACGAAGTTCAGGCCTTTGGGGGACAATTTGTTTTCCTTTTCTATCGCAGTTTGGCAACACCAGACCTTAGATAAAAAAAGAAACGTTGCAAACTGAGCTCCTTTGTTGATAGGTGATATCCATACACATCGTTTATTAACTCATACGACTACAGTGTCTCTTCTTCGCCGTTTACACTGTCTCAAGGGAGTGGGTTATGTTGTCTCTGATTGTCTTTGTTTGAGCCTCTTGTGGACTATTTGTTTATCTTTTCTATCGTAACTTGCGTGCCTAGAGACAACTCTTGATCAAAAGAAGAAACGAGGAAAAGTGTGGTCCTTTGTTGAGAAGTGCTCTCAAGCCCTGCATTGATGCAGAGTACATCGTTTGAAGACAATAACACTCCTTTGTTCAGAAGTGTCCTCAAACCCATAACAGAGGTTCGGGCCTCTTGGGGCTTGCCAAGATCAGACCTTGGATAAAAAGAAGAAACGAGGCAAACTGCGGTGCTATCCATACACATCGTGTATTAACTGGCACAGCTACAGTGTCTCTTCTTCACTGTTTGCACTATCCCAAGGGAGTGGAGTATGTTGTCTCTGATTGTCTTTGTTTGGGCCTCTTGTGGATTATGTGTTTACCTTTCCCACCATAGCTTGCTTGCCATAGAGACAACTCTGAATAACAAGAAGAAACGAGGAAAAGTGTGGTCCTTTGATGAGAAGCTCTCTCAAACCCCTCGTGTGCTAAAGTAACTCATAATGATGCAGACTGTATCGTTAGAAGACGATAAAACAGAAAAGTGCCGTTGCATTACGGAAAAGTACCGCATTACGTACGTGGCTGACTCTACGGAACCCCATGCTTGCCTTTGTTTCCTTATAGATAGATTACCTTTGATAAGGAGAAGAAAAGGTGACAAGGAAACTACGGTAGGTCTTTAAGACGTGCGAAGCAAGCCTTATCGTGTAATGTGATACTCTGATTGTGCTCCCAGAAGGACAATAAAAAGGGAAAGCGTCGTTACCAGGCGCCGTTCCCTCCATAGAGACGGCCATTATCCGGCCTGAGCTGCGTTAGTACTTTCACCCTGTTAGGATGTTTGGTCGGTGTAATGACAGTCACGTTTTCAACACTAACATACATTTTCCCTAGACTCCTGCGTAGACGTTCTTGGTTTTGGCGGTTTTCTATGCCTTTGTTGTACATTCATTCGTTCACTTTTACTTTATTTTTTTCACTTTATTTTTTTTTTGCCAGAACATTTGAAGAATTTCTAAGATTTAAATTGGGGCTTTCTGAAGTCTTGTTTTTTATCTGTTTATTTTGTTTGTTGTATTTTACCATATGCTTTCCAGACCAGTGAAACCAAAACGCCTATCTCCTCCTCCTGATCCTGGTTCCCGTCACCTGCAGATGATGTATCACGTTATGATCTTTTGTGTCATGTAGTTTATGTAATATGTTTGTTTTTCTTCAGTTCTATATGTTGATAAAGACCACAGTTGAGCTGTACATGTATATATATTGTTAATCTAATTGTGGTTCTGAATAAACTCAACTTAACATCAGTAAAACCCAAACCTAACCACCCAGAGTGTCCGAACAGGTGGCCCGCCTATCTCCTCTCCCCGCCCCTCGGTCCCTTCACCTGCAGATGATGTATAAACCCTTCACGTGGTGGAGGTGATATTCCGCAATCACAGCCAGGCCGCCCGGGACTTGGGTAGGGAGGATATTAGGTTCTAACTGCCGATGGAAGCACATAATATAAGTATTACATCGACAGTTATGGATGTTGCGAGCGTTCTCTATTGTAGTGATGACTTGAATTTATAAGGACGCACGAAATGAAGTGCTGGTGAGTCTATTACATTATACAAGAACACATCTCCCGACGGGCGTGGTTGAGAGGGTTGGATTCGAATTGGTTATAATTTCCGACGTTTCGTCGAAATTACATGCGTTTTGAAAGTTTAAACATTTTTAAAACCGCATTCATACTCACGTGACTAAAACGTAAGTATAGTCCGCAATGTTGGATGGTGAAACGTAGACGTTGCCAGTTAGATTTGAGGTTATGTATGTAACTAACCAAAAAGGTACATTAGCAGTCAAATATATGTTTAATCTTAAATGGTCTAGCCTAACAAGATATATTACTACAGCTTTGCTTATTATCACTCGCACACATTCCTATGTATATGCTCTGTCCTGCCACTTGCTACATGGTGTAATCGAACACCACGAGGTGTACAAGTAACCATGGTGACACCCGTCTGGTACAGGGTATTGACCTCATTTCTTTAAGAAGGAAGAAAAAGAAGAGAAGCCCAAACGGAGCAATTTTTTTCTCTCTCCGTGATGGTATACATAATTACAGGACGTACCAGGGCAATCATTAGTCGTACTCCTCTGGGTCTAATCAGTCAGATTTGAAAAAAAAAACGATATAGATGATCCAAATGATACAGTCTCCCCTGTTACCATGGGAACGCATGTAAGAGTATCGTTAGTGTAACTGTCAGACGTGCATATGTTACAAACGTCTCCATACGGTACTGTCAGATTAATGTAGCAAACAGCCCGCCAGCTCAGATGTATCAAAGTCGAGTGAGCGCCATCTGCCACAACTGCCACCTTAATGGAAAACATAATGCAGGCGCATCAAGTCATTCTGCTACAATCTGTCAGCTGTCGGGGAGTTCACATGTAGCAAACGCGCTTCAAAGGGAAATAGGGAAATGGCACCAGGCAGCGTGTGAGAGAGGATTTCTGTATCGGACCGGAGCCCTGAAGCTGTTGTCAAAAATACGTCTTGTATATGCACAATTAAGCGTCTCCAGTCCAGGGGTTAATGACCTCCTGTGGCCCTTCCTTCGCCTCCTTGAACCAAGAGATTGTAAGCTCATATCCCAGTTGTTTTCGCTCACGCTATTGGAAATGGTTACGATCGTTAGGGTGGGACGTTAAGTCATAGGCCACTGTTCACTGTATTAGTCAAAAAGAGCCAAGGGAATTTCCCCCGGTACAATGAACCTATAAATACTGTACATAGCGTCATCAGTCTTCTCTGTCACAGTGAAAGAGTAGCTCTACTGTACATAGAGGTCATCGACCTAAACTGGTTAGAGGTAATTTTAACTTCACAAAGTTATCTATTCTACGGAAATAGCTTTTTTTCAATTGCAGCGTTTTCATTTTTCTATATGGCTGGTTTTCCTGAGCACCACTTCAGTGAGATGGTAGTAGTACCAAACTTGACTGTTCGATAATCGTACCTCGTTGTGACCTATATCGTTTAAACCACAATCATGATCAGTATCGTTACAACCCTTTTCACACTTTCCGATACGTAGGAATGAATTCCATCGTTTCTGGGTCACACAAAATTTCTTTAACAGGGGTATGTGCTTAACTCCCATGCCATGGTCTTTCCCATAAGTTCTGAGTGCTACAAAACAGAGAGTTGTATGTAGCTTTGGTATAATATTTTTTGGCATGAAAATATCAAAACCTTCAATACATTTTGATTAAAGTCATCTTTGAATTTTGCTTCATCGTAAATTGAAAAAAAAACACCTCAAACCTGTGAGTTTTGCTGACATTCTACTACATTTCATGATGTGCACCCAAACTTTTTCTGTGTTTTTACATTTTGACGTTATATGTTGTTCCCAAAATTGAAAATCAGAGCTTTGCAATCAGCGCGCGTACCGCTTGTAGAAATGGGCTGACCTCGGCGCGAACCGTCTCAGCACACATCGGGAGGCCGGTATTATCCCCTTCTCTCCGCCAGGGATGCTTCAAGACTCCGTTTCCGCGTGAGGAAGAAATTGAGGCGATGAAGAATTACGTCTCCTGGGAGGTCATGAAGGGAAGGCTCAGGAAGGAGCGGATTGCCGCTGATGAGATCTTTGCTTGGCCGCGCGCTACAAATTGGGTCTGGCCTGGCGTTTTTTCTTCTCATCAAAACAAGATGATGAGTATGGAGGGTCTTTTATGTGCTCTTCTCAGACACTCGCCTACGGGTTTTCTTATACGTCTTATCCAAGAGCTCGTCCCAACTCATTCTTTCGTCCAAAATCTTCTTTGATTCTTGCTGCCTACTGTTACAGTAGTAATTCCCTCCATTTTTAGAGATAGTATACTCATGTGGCTCTCCTCAGACACTGGCCTACTGTTTTTCTTGCGTCTCATGCAAACTCTGGTCCCAGGTCAAAACCAGGTACTCCTTTTTGCATCAAAAATCTCATAAAAATTGGTTCTGGCCTGTTGTTTTTTCTACTCATCAAAACAGGATGATGAGTGTGGAGGGATCTTTATGTGCTCGAGATGTGACTCTTCTCAGACACTCGCCTACGGTTTTTCTTATACGTCTTATCCAAGAGCTCGTTCCAAGTCATTCTTTTGTCCCAAATCTCATTTTATTCTTGCTGCAGAAACAGTAGTAATTTCCGAAATGTTTTAGAGATGCAATCCTCATGTGGCTCTCCTCAGGCACTCGTCCACGGTTGTTCTTACGTCCCTTCCAAAAGCTGGTCCCAGGTCAAAACCAGGTACTCATTTTTTTCGTCCAAAATCTCCTAGATTCTTGCTACAGAAACTACAGTAATTTTTCAGAGATATAATCCTCATTGTTGTTTTCTTCGCATCAACATTGTTCTTCTGCCAAACTTTCTATCTTTGCCTACTTTTGCACAATTCTCTGTCGTTTGGCTCCCTGTGAGTATATCATGTCTGACGGCTTCGTACCTTTTACTCTGTTCTGCGCAAAATGACGAATGTTCCACTCATTGGATTACCAGCAAGACGCCATTAAACAACTCCCCAGAGCAAAACTCACAGGCATTTCTGGTTTCTGGGGTTATAAGTCATACTCAGTAGCAATCTAACACCGAAAAATAACAAGCCTGGTGTATCCCATATCAGTTAGCAATCCCAGTTGTGTTGGACACAAACTGGACACGTCGAGGAAGGTTAGACATCCAGGTAATGAGATGCTACAAAGTTATTCAAGTAACTGGATAAGTTTTAAAATGTCTGATAGTTCACAAATCTTATCCAGTTGCTTGAGTAACTTTTCTGCTAGACCAATCTTACAATCTAAGAGTGTTTTGCATACGCGCATGTAATGGGTCCCACTGAAGGCTTCTTTGGGGTACATGCGCGTTTGCAACAGGGCTGACGTCAGAGTTGCGTTGCGCGGTAGAGGGCAAAAAATGGGAAGACGATTTGGGTGTGACTTAAAATCCTTGAAAATCCTTCTTTTCCTTGAAAATTTTTGCCCAATCTGGAGACTTTTTGAGTTAGAAGAGACAGGTAGGGTCTAAGCTTTCCTGTTTGGGTCAAAATTTGTTCAGTTCAGCAGTTCAGCTGGTGTAAGGACAGGTTTTAGTTATAGGGTGCTACTGGTTGTATCAGGAGGGAAAATGGGTCAAAGGTGAGGTTTCTTTCATACAGCGAGCTTTTCTCCGAGAATGAGCCAAACAACCCTCTGTTTTCTTTGAATGCTTATAAACTAGACCCAAGTGACTTTCTGGTGGAGAAGAATTTTAAAGATTGAACTATGGGTTAGTACTTTTTTGAAGCCTTCATTCAGTGTATTTCAACATGCTTGTCAATGGGCAGCCCTAACTTCGATGTCTGACCAGTACAGCCAGTCTACACTGTTGTGTTCTTCCTAGTATGCAATGCGCCAAGTCACGAGAGACGAGCGACATCTCGCGCGAGTGTCCTATCACGCCCCATTAGCGACTGCCCCGAATGTCACACACTCGCGCGCCCTTCACGACAACACGCGGTGAGTTACGGGCGTCAGCAGTTCTCCTGACGGGCGGCAGATGCATCATCGCCCGTAAACAGATGGCGGGCGCTACGGTCGACTTGCGCTAACGAGAACGGGGACTGGTGGCTCGGGCCTAATGGGTCGGCGTGCCGCCCGATGATTTGTGACGAGGCGTCCCCTGCGCCCCGCTGTCGTCCTCGGGTCTACCGTATGTCAGGATGTTGGCAGACAGAGAGGAATTAGACGGGAATGGGCAATTAGGAAGGCTGTGTCTGTGCGGATGGGGAAAGGTTGGGGCGTGTACGTGAGTGGGTTTAGTATGCCGCGGGAATTGTAACGTTTGGTTGTCTGGATTGCTGTTCCCGGTTTGAAGGGAAAGTTTTGACTTTCCAAAGCCGCCCACAAGTGCTGTTCTCTAATTTGCACTTGTATGTTTAAGCTATTGAATGGAACATAAACATTCTGTCTCTAGACCATGAGCCCAGGTTGCTGTCCGCCACCCAACTTTCATTCCACTGGAAAAGGTTGCAATCCTTAGAGTTATGAGAGGAAACCCTTCATGGTTAATTGTCTATTAACCTCCATGAAAAACGGAGATTGTGTGTCTATCTCCGCTTGCACGTCTGTGGTTCGGGATCCAGGCATTTGTGGTCAGCATGACTTTCGCCTTTGGGTGGATTGTAACGATATTTGATATGTGGGTAGGTGTCGGAAAGACCAATGCGAACTTTGGGCCCCTTTGTCCATGACTTTGCTGTACTTTTAAAACACGCAGATGAATTTTGCCAGTACAATGAACCTGCATATACTGAATGCACATGTTGTCTTACGACTAGTGGAATTAACACGAGAAAACTAAAACTGGGTGAGCACACATCTCATCTTCAACCTAGTCTACATACATTACGCTCATTTACATATCACTGAATAAATGTAAACTTAATTATTTTCTCTTTAAGGATCTTAATGAATAAATTTAGACATTACTATAGATCATCGACCAACAGAACATAGCAAGGGCACATTTACTAGCACATAGATTCGCAGTGATGTGTTATACAGATTATGCCTCTCACTTCTTTGTACTAATGGAAATTCAGGACGACATTTTTGTTTAGCTAAGCTCAGTTGATCAAAACGCACGAGGAATATCAAGCTTTATGTTCTACTCATACCTTTGAACGGCACAGACGGGAATTCACCTTTAATGCATGGTTTCCCGGGGAGACGCTCAGGTATTGTACAGCACCTGTTAGACGCTTCGCCGGCTTGATTAAAGGCCTACAGACACGCCCTATCGTTCCTTAAGGAGCCTACCTCGCTGTTTAACCTTCAGAACGTTTTATTCGACCTTCAGAAGGTTATAAACAAGCGCGAGGCGAAGTTACAACAACAGTGCAGAGTCTTTATTGGGGTTGATGCAGTAAAAGGTACGGGTCGAACTCATAACGAAGGTTATGTCACCCCATACAAGGCGTAAAGCAGGAAAATAAGCTTTAAAGCTTAGGCCTGGGCTTCAAAACGCAACTGGTTTTACACTGTAAAACACATAGATGTTCTTATTGCTGTTTTCAAGCAGGATGTTTGACACTTTAAAAGTACATAAAATAGTGACATCTTCTTAGCACGCAAAGCAACATGTGAATGCAGATAGAGAGGAAGACTCTTGACTGGTGCTTTGTGATGTTTATACCAGAAGAAGATTTGGTCATATATTTAGATCTGAAAGCTCTCATAATGCTACGATAGGTGAATACATAACATGTTTGTTTTGGCACAGAGAAGATAATGACATGTTTTGCCCCACCTGATTGTACAAATATTTTTCTCTCCTATATTGTACCGGATTTTTGCTATCCTAATCATTATATTGTTTAGTCAATAGAATTTGAAGATACATACTGTATATCTACTATGTAGCATAGTATTTAGTCGGCTTTACGAAAGTCACTGTACTTTATGTCGTTTCAATAAGCTTAAGCTTCGTCTATATTTCATGTCATATATCATCATCATCATCTTCATCATCTCCACTACTTCTTAGCCCACGTACAATGTGGATTACTAGCAGCTGCACAATGACTAATATTAGTGCATGTGAAAACAAAGGATAGTGATGGGGAAGGACGTGGATATGTGCAAAGATAGGACAAGTGTAGTACAGTGATATTACAACACACATATTCACACTATGTACAATGGGCGGGGGGGGGGGGGGGCGTACCTCAGTGCAGCGAAACCCGTCCAAGCTCAGTTTTGAACAGGGAGAGGGACTCCGCCACCGCCACACTCGGCTCAAGTTCATTCCACTCTTTTATATAGAACAGAAGCAATCATAATGCGGCGCCAGTCCCCGCTACGGTAGAGCTGGTGTGAGAAATACCGCATCATCGCCGTGACGGTAGATCCCGCGGCATGTCATTGAACCTGATCGCCATAATGTCGTCTGAAATGGCGGGAAAGTATCCGTGAAGGATCGCCCGTGTTACCGCTAGACGTCGCCGGTAATAAATGTGACGTCGCGCGATTCGTCTTGCCTTTTTAGGTCACAGGCAGCGGCATATTTTCCAAGTTACAGGAAATATTGAATATCGGGATTTAAACCACCTGTTCCTTTAATAAGGAAATTTCTATCCCCAGAACATGACAGACAGCCTTCATCATTATAAATGACCGTCACGTGACCACATGTTCACGTGACTTCAATAATGGGTCAAAAGTGACAGAAAACCGGCCGTGACGTGGATTCCCGCGCTTGACATTAGCCCTGAGGAGTGGCAGAGATCGTCTGAAATGGCGGGAAAAGCACCGGTGAAGGATCGTCCGTATTACCGCCAGACATTGCCGGTAATAACTTTGACGTCGGGCGATTCGTCACGCCGTTTAAGGTCACAGGAACCGGCTCCGGTTACAGATTGGTGTGTCCGGGGACAGTCTCACAAGTTCTGATCATTTCCCACGCAAAGTCTCAATCATTTCTATTGCCAGCATGGATGTGTTTACCCTGATACTTATTTCTCACACAAAATCGTCTATGAGTCACCCTACAGAATATTTGGCAATTGTTCAAAGGAGCAAAAAGACACTAGCTTAATTCGTCATAATAGGCAAAAGGAGTTTTATAGTCCACTTAACTGAGTGGTAGCCCCCTTGGGTTGCGTCAATCCACGCTTGGCCGATATCGTTGCAATAATATCGATGATACATTTCTAATAATTCCTATCATGGAAACAGCTTGGTTATACGGAAATAACTTTCTGATCTAACTCTACAATGAATTGTACTTACCAAATTTCCTGCTACCGCTCTTGTCTTCCTCAGGGAGCATTACCCATCTGTTCGGTCACGTGACTGCAGTAATATAGGTCAAAGGTGCCAAGAAGCCAGTAACTTCAACTTGCATCTCCTTGAAGTTTGTCATGCCCGCAAGGGAAGGGGCAGGCCTGGATAGGATGCGTGATGATGATGATGGTTATGCTGATGAGGAGGACGCTGATGGTGATATTGATGATGTTGATGATGATGACGACGATGGTGATGATGTTAAGTGGTTCTCAGGTGTAGGGTCTTGCCTCTTGTATTCCAATTGCGCAAACGTCTAGTCCAGATTCAAGTATACCTGTACATAAATGACACATCATCTCTTTGTAGTCATAATCATACGTTTCGTCTCTTAAACATGATAGAGATAAACAGCTAGGGGAATGTCCCTGCACTATGAACATGTTGTTGGCATCCATCTGTCTCGGAAGACAATGGTAGGCAGACAGTTACTCGCCGTCTGCCTGGCCTGCACGTGAATTTTGAAGGTGAAGGAGGGTTTGAACATGTAAATACCGTACATAGCGTCTGTCTTGTCGAATTATTTACACTTTCCTTTATTTACACTTTCCCGACGCCTGGCCCTTGCTGGTCATGTGATGCGTCATGACGAGATGGCTGGAAGGGTTCTTCTCTGGCGGCCCGACGACAAGAGAAGACGCGGTCGACTATCCCTGACCATTAAGAGGGTGATTGAGGAAGATGTTGGCCTCTAAGACGGAGACCTCCTGTCTGTCATGCGAGACAGAGTCGTATGGAAGAACTTCATAGTGTCACCGGATGGATGAACTGAACTGAACTTCCTTATCGTAGCGATATCATATCCTCTGCAAAGGCTATTTGACTTTCCGGACCACCCCGTCCCGCACCAGATGAGATGGCATTGCTGTGGCGGTGCGTGGAGACGACTGATTAAGAGTTCCATAATTACGCTCCAGCTGACGCGCAACATATGCAAGACATATCGCCACTATTAGCGAGCAGCGCTGGAACTAATGTTTGTATCTGCACGAGACTATTACATCTGCTGGGGAATAACATCAATTAGCAAGGGTAATTCTACGTTTTAATTAATTAGTGTGCTTTAATTACAGAGACTGAAAATTGAAAACACCAGGTCTCACATAAATCAAGCAACTTTTTGTACATATTTGATAGCGTTTTTCTCTTATTGTCTACTGTACTGTCTGACTTATATTTACTGCACTAGAACCCTTGTTGTAGCTGTTTCTACAAACTTGTAATTTACAGTTTGCAAGTGTACTCAAATGTCAAAAAGCCAAAAGCCGGGTAAATTCCCCTAGCTCTTCTCGACAAGTACAATGAACAGTGGCCACGGCTTAATTACAACGTCCCGTCCCAATGACTGCAACCCTTTCCGGTAGCGTGCATGTCGGGTGAGCGACACAGCCGGAATCGAACTCATAGCTTCTAGTTCCAGAGACAGGAAAGCTAACCATTGGACTACGCGCACTACCCATCTTCTTACTACCCGTGTTCTTTTGATAATCTTACAAATGACAGGTGCTCAAAGGTGTTTTCTCGAAAGTTCCCACGAGAAACGAATTAGCTCAGAAGCGTGTAACGCACTTTATGACCCCTGACCTCCGCTCATCCGTCCCCGCGAAAACATCTGCTGCGTTTCAGTTTCAGCCGTTAGTTAGGCCATGTTGATGTGATTATATGGAAGACATCCTCTGGGAATAAAAAAATGAAGCGAGCGTGCGAATAAAAAAGTTTGGCAACAACGGTTGCCTTCATGATGAAATCTAAGTGGTTAGGAAAGCTGAATATATGACTTAAAACACAGTATATAGTGTACCGAACAATGGATTCTTCATTTTTGTTCTTTCAGATCTTCTTTGACCTTGTAATGTTCTATGACATTAGTATACGTTTTTTGGGCTTATCTGGGCTGCCATGAGATAGATCTTTACTGACACAAAAAAAAAAAGTAAAGCGCCTTTCGTACGGTCTGCTATGACTATATATATACCGACTGATAAGTATCTAACACCAGCTCAAAAAATAACTAGAAACAGTCATGCCGTCAAGTACCAGAGTTACCAACCTAAGATTGATGTATTAAAAAAAATCGTATTTTCCCAGAACTATCGTAGAGTGGAATTTGTTATCACCAAGTACAGTACGGGACTCTTCTCTGGATAGTTTAAAGAACTTTTGCAGATAGATGTGCAAAAGTTAGGTGTGACGAATCGTTCAGTGTAATATAACCAGCTGCTGCCGCGCCGCGTACCTGCGAAGCTGGTGTGTTACGCAGAAGGGCGGTTATACCGGCTATATAGATACAGATACAGAAGCTGGTGTGTTACGCAGAAGGGCGGTTATACCGGCTGTATAGATACAGATACAGATATGCGTGAACAAACAAGTGTATACAATGAATGTATACATGAATTACCTACATGAATGACTATTAATATGTATCAATATATCACACATATGTTGAGTTTAGAGAACCATTTACATAAATGGTTCTAAGATATTCACCAGTCGGTACATCTATGGAGTCTACCCATTTTCTCCTCTCTATGAATCTGATCCATAGGAAGGATTCATGTTTAACTCAGTGCTACGAGGTTCTGCCCTCTCCTCCATCTTACTACCCTAACACCTTTAGTATTCACGACGCAGTGCCCAATATGCCGACCTCCCTGCCCGAGCCTTTATCATCATCATCCTCGCCGAGAGGTGACTTCCTCCGGTGACCTACATCATCCATATCTAGAATAGAATAATACACTCCGTACACTTTGTAACTCCAACCGTATAGACAATGAAGTCCATTTTATAGAAGAAACTTTATTGCACGGCAATTGTACATGATACAATGTATGGCAACAACTATTACACAAAGTACAAAATAGAGGTAAAGAATAAGGCTTAATAACCTAATTAACATAACAATAAGGGCTAACATAATTCTTTGATATAGTATTACAATGGAGAAGGCTAATCATTAGTTACGGTATTCTTTCTAATAGCAAAGCAATTCTTGATATATTTGCCTATTTTTGCATTTTGGGAGTTCTATATTAGAGTGTTTTTTTTACAGTGACATACGCAACTCTTTTACCAGTGCTCTCAATGTAGATACATGATGTTAACTGTTAACTAACGACAACCTGCTTGTATACGTATAATGACAACCACAGACAACACTGTACAACAAAAACTCTGTCAGATGTATCGTTTATTCAATTGTAATACTACATGTAATAGTCTTTAGTATCCCATCATGGGATTTGCTGCATTAAGCCCACATGGGCAGGAACATGCAAATAAAGATCATCATCATATCCTTACAAAACATCATCAGTTCCCGGGAAATATGACGTTCGTTTGACTTTCGGAAAGTCTCTTTGTTTGCAAATGACACTCATATAATGCGGTCACCTTATGTCGTATGACAAGAACGTATGACTTGTTTTCTATCTTGTTAATTAGATAGTTTTGGGTAAACATATTGCTGCAATACTTCAAATTCCAGAAGAGCATACTGTAAAAAAAACTTATTCCTGCGGAAAATGAGGTCCGACATTCGGGAAGTGTTCGCTAACCTTGCTGTATGGTGGTTTTTTTTTACAATATATAGGTCCTTTTTACCCAACGTATTGCCTCCGTCCAACTTACCATTGAAATCCAGAAGGGCATACCGTATCAATTTGTTCATGCGGAAAATGACGTTCGACTTTCGACATAACTCTTAGTTTGCAATGGACGTGCAGGAACGTACGATACAATATTGTTGGCATCCATCTGTTTCGGAAGACAATGGTAGGCAGACAGGGTGGGTTAGACGCCCCGTCGACTTTTTAAGGTGAAGGAGGGGTGTGCACGTCCTTCTCCACGCTCTCGTCCACTGGCGCACTAAGTCCTACAGGGGCAAGAACTGCTTGCAACGTCTAAGACGGCCCTAGCAGATGCAGGTTTGTTGTTTGGAGTTTCCGCCTCCTAGGAGGACTTCCGACCAAGGATGCAAGGGGTTCCTCCTACCCCTGACCGGTGTATGGCGAGTGCGTCATGCCAGAACATGCCCCTATGGCCTGCCACTGCCACGAACATATGTGATATATGATACAATAAATGGGTCATATTTACCGAAGGCATTGCTGCTTTCCAAAGCCGCTTCAAAATGCAGAAGGGTCTTCATCTGTTACTGGGACGAATGACTGTCGACCTGTCAGAGCGTATCTCTGTGTGCAATGACATTCAGGCTATGGGGTTAGGTGCAATTCCATCGGGACGTTTGACATGTATTCTCAATCAAATACGCCCATCCTGCATTGCTGCTTTCCCAATCACAGAAAGGTGTCGACTTTTGATAACACATTGATATATTTTCGCTTCAGGGAACGTTTATGTTTCAGATTTGTGTTTGGATTTAATTTCGCGGTAGCGGGAAAAAAGGACTTTTCGCGGTGGTTTTAAATTCGCGGTAGCACCATGCTCTGCAGTTTCTTACTGCCATAGAAAACATTAAACCACCGCGATAGTTTCTGCATTTACAGTATTGTAGATGTGTTTCTGAGGAAAAAACAATCAAATGACAAATGACTTTGATAGTATCGCTGCGCCTATTTCTTTTGACATGGGGCTACGAAATATTTCTTTAGACAAACCTTTCTTTATAAATCGACATGAAGGGAATGCCTGCAAAACTTGTTCAAAATACATCACCAATTTTACAACTCTGGCAACTTGAGGACCATAGAGAATTGCCGCAGGAATGAAATTGACATGATTAGTGATCATAAAAATAAAGCAGACACAAACACATTTCATTCCCTCTCCGCTGTTTTGGTTACCAGGACCATAAATCGGAATGTGTTTCACATAGATTAACTTATCCATGTCACGGCTTGAGCAAACAATCGCTTCAAGCTCCGCTTGCAGCACTTCCCAATTACAAGAGACATTCGGAAGCAATCTGACAAATCCGGGATAAATTGCCATAGAAGTAAAATCGACATGAGCAGTCTTCGTCTTCTCGTTTCTTCTTCTTTTCATAATCACAAGATAAGTGACCATAAAAATAAAGCAGGTACAACAAACATATTGCATTATCTCCCCAAATTGTGGACTATAGAGAATTACCGTAGGACTAAAATTGACATGATAAGTGGTCATGAAAATAAAGCAGACACAAACACATTGGTTGCATTGAAATAAGCAAAATAAGCAAAAATTGTCTCTCCGTTTTGGTAACCAGGACGTGAATCGGATCGTGTTCAGAGGTTAGCTTATCCGTGTTACGGCGTGAGCAAACAGTCACTTCAGACTCCGCTTGCAGCACTTCCCAATTACAACAGACATTCGGAAGCAATCTGACAAATCCGGGAGAACCGATACACCGATTTCCGTAGGCGGCAAACACGACAGCCCGCGAGCTCCCGGCACAGGATCAATAGCGAGACGTGAACTCTATCTCAGAGAATAACCTGTTCTGTGGCTAATGGTCCGGAACGCGCGGAACTGCGCCCAAAGACGGGAACTTGTCTTTATGGGGGCGCGTCGTTAGACGCAATTTGTGCGGGACCGACCCTGGAACTGGCCCGAGGATTGCGTAGGGTTTCACGGTCGCTGATAGCTTCAGAGGAATTCGCAAGGGCTAATGTAAAGACCTGTAAACTACACCATTTTACTCAAGTTGAGATTGGATACTAGTAAGTCGTTCAAATCTAAACTTCAGTTCTACAGCACAGTAAAAAGATACTCTAAGCTGAAATCAGAGGCACACTTATAATACCTCTAAGAGGAAATCGCAAGGGCTACGGTGTAAACCTGTTCATGAAAACATGGTTACTTCTACTCGAGTTAGGATTTGATGTATCTTTCAAATCCAAAATTCAGTTCTACAACACAACAACGGTCGCTGATCGCTTCTGAGGGAGGGCTACTGTGAGGACCGGTACATGAAACAATGGTTATTTTTACCCGAGTTGAGATGGAATACGACTTTTAAATTAGTTCAACAGCACAATAGAATAAAGAAAACTTCTTTAAAACAAAAAACAGCACACTTATAGATATAGATAATTTACCACTAAGATTCAAAATGCTACCCTTTTCCCTCACACAGACATTGACACATATTTGCACAATAACAAAAGGCAAATCCAGGACCTGGACATCATAACTAGTCGGTTGCTATTCTGGGAATGGCATGCAAATGACGATCCTTTGTGCTTTATATTTCTTTCTCTAACCTGATAAGGTTAATATCTTAATCATAAATTACTCCGAAGCTAATCCTTACATCTTGGAATATATACTTTTTAGGCAAAATAGATAACTCAATAACATTAAACTTGCACGTAAACGCGCACAACCCTGGATGATGCTTTTTCTGGTAAGATCTAGAGGACACAATTGCAGACATAATCAGGACATGATGAGGTAGATAACATACACATGTGGACGGATTTACCCGATACGACTGTCTGTTGGTAGGATTTGTAACTCTAAGATACCCGTTTTACCTACACGGTGAGCCTTGATCCTCGGGATCCCCTCATATTTCAGATGCGCAGCGTCGAAGATTACCAAAGTTCTGCATGAACTGGAGCCGTATGATTTGTTATATAGCAGTTGATGTACAGTAATGACATTTTGTAGGCGTCGCTCCAGACGACATAGATTTTGGCGAGGAAATTAAAGATGGAAAAATGTGCAAGCTAAGTGGTATAGGTGAGCGGCAGTATTGCAGAGAAAGCACACTGTATTGTGAATCACTGAATGATTAAGTTTTCTTTCTTTCTGGTCATGGAGCTTGGTGGTAGGTAGGTAGGTTATTGGGGCCGTTTTGGCAGTGTGTTGTTACACATTGTGACACGGTATTGGAAGGCGGAGCCAAACCCCTTCCTTCCACTGCGCACTTTACCTCTCCAACCGAAGTCAGGTATCCATTTTTACACCTGAGTGAAGTGAGGAAAGTCGTGTAGAATGCCTTTCCCAAGGGCATAAGATCAGTCCTTAGCATGACAGGATTGGAGCCCAGACCTTCTGGAGCCTACTAAAGCGTGGATCAAGCACGAATACCTGTAACACAAACCAACAAAACCAAGATACACGCCTACAATCAGATAAAACCGATATCCAAGGTGACGAGATCCACAGTTTTATATTAGTCGGCCCGCCTTTACCCAGCTGGATCTCATGATGAACCGGGCGCGCCCAGATATGGTCATCATTGTTCTATCCGCGCAGTAAAACAACCTGCACTCTGTCTTACGTACTTTACGGGATACCGTAAAGATGCCGTAAAGAAGCCCAGGACCGTCCGTCATGTCTGGGCGCTGGGATCGAGTATGCCAGGATTTGTAGTAAGGGATTCGGTACGTTGATCCGTTTTGCCTTGGAGTAGCCTCACTGTACATATTTCAAAAGCTGTCCTAACAAAAATGTTTTGTGAAAATACGAGAGAGAGAGAGAGAGAGAGAGAGAGAGAGAGAGAGAGAGAGAGAGAGAGAGCGCAAACCAAGATGTCCAAATATTAGTAATCTCCAACTTAAGTCTCTTTCTGTCCAAGTTGACTATCCAAAAATCGGTCATCACCATGTAGGGAATTACCATAGTTTAAAATGGCCACCCACAGATAGAGTGATAGTGATGTATTGCAGTTGACCACATTGAAGCGTATCAACTTTCAGGAGAATGTAGCATGTAAATGCAATTGCAACAAAGTAACAAATGCTTTTTTCACCCATTGATCTGTATCAACAGCGCTTTCAAGAACTGTCGAAATGAGAACATTCTTCCAAACAACTATTTTGTAGATAAGGATACTACATGTATTGGCCCAAAGGCAGGGAAATACTCATAAAGACAAATCACATTACACAAAGATAACAATAAAGATATTATGGGAACCTAAGACCACCTTAGTGCAAACGAAATTTATGTATCGGAGAAGGATCTTTGTTACTGGTTACATAACGATACTTGCCTGGAAGCAAAAATACATGAGCCTATGTCTTGGCAAACGTCGCTGTTCCCGGACGTGAATGCTGAATTTGTAGAAAAACAATGGATTTTTATTTTGCTTGTTTGTTTGTTTGAACGTTCATTTTGCACAGAAGAATGCAAATCCCACCGAATATAGCTTTTGCCCATAAATATAGTGTGTTCAATTTTCATTGCACATTATAGTAAGCATTACTCTAAAACACTAATAATTCAAACACCGGATAGAACAATGGCAGACGGATAAGAATCAGAGTGATGAAATTGCACAGGGGATACTTAAAAAGCCATTTGAAACTTTTGAAACTTTATCCAGAAAAGACTTTTAAGTCATGTGCTGGAACATGTATCGCTTACAATCACACATTAAAATCCGGAAAAAAAGCAGTCTCTAATGTAATCCTCACACAAGTTGTTTATCACAATTTGTCCGGAGGTGTTCCATTTGGACTTGCGCGATGTTCAGGAAAACTCGTTTCCTGGAAAATAGCCTTTTTGTGGGTAACTCACTCATTCATCATTAGCTAAGATGCAGTGTAAGGTGCAACCAGCGCTGCCAATCTACCCTGGGGGTACTGTAAAGGGCTAACCCTACCGACAAGGAAAGAATGCACTGGAAAGGTATATAAGTGCAAACTTCACTGTACTTGTGTCATTTAGCCTCTAGCCACTGAAGAAGCTGTACATAGCGAAACTAGTTTGGCCGACAGGCTGAATAAAAGTTCAAAATTTGAACTATGCGGCTCCAGATGTCTTTCTGAGGGACGACTGCAGTGTGCAAGATGTCGGTAGCTTGAGGG
The DNA here is from genome assembly GCF_000003815.2 of Branchiostoma floridae. Taxonomy (NCBI): domain Eukaryota; kingdom Metazoa; phylum Chordata; class Leptocardii; order Amphioxiformes; family Branchiostomatidae; genus Branchiostoma; species Branchiostoma floridae. The sequence continues at coordinate 19,741,742 of NC_049993.1, forward strand.
ATTAATCTACTCTGCTATATACCTACCGACAAGGAAAGATACATATCAGGCCAATAACCCCAACTATACAAGGGCATTGACCTAGAACAATACTACATTTATATAAACACTGTGGAAACTGCCTACAAGGAACTGAGAGAACCAGCTTGGTAGAGATGTAAAATGACAACAACTTTCTAAGAATAGCCAGGTGGTTTCTAGGATGGCTTTCACATATGCACAAGTGCTTTCCCAATTCCCTAGTGGAATGCGCTGTCTGGTATGGTGATCATTGCTTCCACCGTCTAGTCTTTCCATGCCAGGCAGGAGGCCTGCCCGTCTAACCCGGGGACCTCAACTGCCCCCCTTCCCTCCTACGACGCTCCTTGTGGGGCTATTTGGGGAAACTCATATACAAATGTAGATATCATGCCGAAAGTCCAAACTATAGCAGTGCATTGAACTTAAACATGACTACATTTATAAAACTAAAAGCACTGTGGAAACTGCCTACAAGACTCCAGGGGAGCGGAGGGAACCGGCTTTCTAGATATGTAAAAAGACAACAACTTTTTTAGAATAGCCAGGCTAGGATGGCTTTCACATATGCAAGTGCTTTCCTGGAACTATTCCATAGTGGAATCCCCTGCATGGCACGGTGATGATTGCTCCTATTACTACATTTACTAACGCACCGTGGAAATAGACTACAGGATTTCAATGGAGCGGATGGAACCGGCTTTCTAGAGATGTAAAAAAAAAACTAACTTTCTTAGAAAAAAATAGGAGAGCTAGGTGGTTTCTAGGATGGATTTGATATATGAAAGTGCGGTGTACAGATACGATACCGCAAGCATACATGAGTCATATTTATAAAGCAATGTGGGATCAGACTTTCTAGAGATGTTTTTCAAAATTCTTAGAAGTGCCAGGTGGTTTCTAGGGCGGCTTTCACATGTGCAGGCGTTTTGTGCAGTGGGTAGATACGATACTACCAGCATTGTCGTGCGTCACTGAACGAATCCATTAAAGGAAAAGCGTCTCTTTTTTGACAAACGTGCCCCAATCGATGGCCCGGTGGGTGTGCTCCATAAAACACGTTGTCATTTGGCAATGGAAAGTTTGCCATATGTTTCCGTTAAGGATATTTATCTGAGATAAGTTGAATGTCAAGTACGTCTGCTGTACATGTGTGGCTGACCATACGTTATTCGGTCTGGCGCCATCTTCTGTGTGCACCTCGGTCTCATCCGAGACATGCTCGTTATGAATGACGCTTCGAGACAGTGTATTAAGATTGTAAGAGTCTATGTGAATGTTGAATGAGGAGCATGTATATCAGGCTATAAGCAATTTTTTATTTATTTACTTAGAGTTCACCGCAAAACAAGGCTGTTGAAGCCACTTAGACGTTTTGGGTTACCATACTGTATAGTGAAGAAAGATGTGTGTTAACCCTTGACTTAAACAGTTGTAGATTGTATCCCATGGGAAAGCTGGTCCGTGGAAGCTCATTCCATAGCGAATTTGTTCTTGGAAAAAAGCTCTGAGCGTGGAATATCCTCCCAGTATGAGGACCGTGGAGGAAAAAAGGACGACCTGTTGTTACTATGTTGACTTGCACAATATTGGATTATGCACGTGGATTATAGTATAGTCTATAAAGCTACGTGTATGTAGATATAAAAAAAATAATATTTATTGCAAATCCATGCCCGAGGGTTTATTGCATACAAAGTAAAGCAGAAGTGGTATACATAATGATACTTAACAAAGAAGGAAATGATATTCATAGATAAATCAAAAGGGAAATAACTTCTAATCTAAATATATTTCTACTTAAGCTATTTGATGGGTTTAACTCCTTTTCCTTATGCAGTAGGAGATTACATTTTCATATATAAAGGGGTTGGACGACGTAAGCAAGAAGATTGATTTTTGTTGGTCGGTAAGGTGATAAAAGCTTGGGAAAGTTTTGCAGATTTTAATGGAATTTTTTCCCTACGTGTATATATAATCTGTCACGTGTCACGAATGTATTCATGTTATATGCTATGTATGTTTTCCAGGACTCACCCAAGTTAATGCAGCAAGCTTGCAAACGACATTTTATACAGTTTGGATTATTTTCTGTGTGTTGATTCGACACTGTAGTTTTGCAATGGTAGAAACGATGTAATGTGTATATGTGAAATAGTTGTTGTGCGCAAAACAGCAGTATTATACGCTTCGCAATGTTTGACATTTGTGATCGTTCGGATCATATTGACTCATGCCATCTCCAAGAATATTTATGAGATTGCCATTTCATCATCATGTTTTGATACAAACCATGTAGCTGCGTTAAGTACTGATGCTATATTAGCTGATATAAACTATATTAACTATATTAGATAAATGCGAAATGGGTTTGTAAATTTATATCTTCGCACAATAAGATGCAAGAAAGCCCAATAGTACAAAGTCGGGACCTAATGCTGTGTCAGCATGAAAAATACGCATACGGGAAAGTTTATGAAGATTCTGAAAACCATGAACTGTTAAGAGCTATTTTAGCTGTATGTGTGATAGGCTGTAAAATTGCATCTTCGCACGAACAAATTAAGACGCGTAAATCAACAATGTTTTACAATCTGAACCTTGCACCGCATCGTTATGAAAGAAATAGCCATAGTTTCTGACGAAAGTTTATGGAGACTGTTAAAATCATAAATTGTTTGGAACCATTTTAGCTGCGTATGTAATGGACCGGTTACAACCAGATTTGGCAAACGCACAAGTCAGTAGTATTTCATACCACCTAGACCGTAGGGGTGAGTGACATAGACTTTGCATCAAAAGGCAAATCGTGTCCACGTAACACATGCGTGGCATGCAACAAAATGTCATCACTAAAACGTACAAAATCAACAGATTTGTTGCAAAATATAAAACACATCGAGGCACAGATATGGAGAGGTATAGATAGATACATCCCCAGGAAAAAATCGATGAACCCCCTATTTCAAAAGTTGTAATGGAATAGCCTTATCGTAACTGAAGGTCCTTGACTTGTTACATCATTACATTCTATTGTATATAACGTTCCCCTAGTTTATCTTCACATAACTGCCCGGGCGTTCACTTTGCATAACGACCTTCGCTATAAACCACCTTAGATGAAACCTTAACGTGTGAAAAAAAAGACTTCACCAAATCTAAGAAACAAAGATGTGGCAACTTATCACAAACAGTTTAGCTTTCTATCATAATGAATAAAAATCATGAGTCTGAGTGTGTTAATACCATTATTCTACGTCATTCCACATCTTAACAATAAGTAAATAAAGCCTTTAGCTATAAAGAGACCCTGCTTTAACAAGCCTTTACGCACCAAGTAAATACGACTTTAGGTATCTTTCCACAATGAGGCTGTGATGAAGCGGCAATAACTTTTGTTATGACCTTAACAAATTAAGTTTATAGCACTTACTATGTTGGATATATTAGTAGCAATAGAACGAACTGGTTTTACGTAAAATAGCAATAGAACGAACTGGTTTTACGTACAATTCAATGTCCTAACAAAGACGCAAATAAACAGCAATTTCAAAACTGCATATAAGAAACGACTCTAAGTCGATACGAATGTCGTAAAGATGGTGTAAAGGGGATTTATTAGGACGCACAGGAGAGACTTTTAGTCGAAAGAAACAACGGATGGCCCCAATTGCAAGCAAGTGATCAAATATGGCGTTAAGTACCTCACAGCAAATAAAGATGTAATAGCGAATAAAGACGTAACAGCAAATAAAGATGTAACGAGCCATTTTCTTGACGATACCAAATAACGACTATAGTCATTTCAGCAAAGAGAGTAGTCAACTACACTTACTCCATACGTCCATGGTAGTTTATTACTTACATGCATGTACTATCCCTGGCTGACGTATTAGTGGTTATGGCACGGTCTAGTCTTACTGAAAACTTCACTTTCTCAAAGAAACGTTTAGGTGTTACCACGTAGATTAACAGCCGGTTTTGGTATGGCCATGACAAGTGCAGTCCAACTGTGTATTAGTGGATGAAAATTACCTACTTTATTACAGCCGTAACCTGCTTAGTGATAAACATATAAATGCTACGTAAGTAGCTAGTATGAAGATGTAACGACTATTTTATGCTTTATATTTAAAGTATACTTTTAGTAGTCACACTGGAAACAATTAAGTCCAGAGTGAAAAACAGTAAAGGGGGCAAGCAAACATTATAACAAGCGACTTACTTCTTTTTCAGTCTTTAATATCAGATTCGTGATTCCTAATTCGGTGATATGAAGGATCTAGATTCAGGCAAATTTTACTCAAAGAAGCCAAGAAGATATGGCTTGATAGATTAGGCTTTCTTCCTTATATTCATCAAGAGTTTTCTCACGTTATTACTTGTTCAGTACCCGAATTCATAGCGAGCCAGTGAAACTCCTCGTACATTTCCTTTCCCTGTTTATTTCTGCATTAAGGGCTTTAGTTGGCGGAGAAGGTAGTAAGTAAGTCACTGTAAATGTGATGGGAGCGCGGAAAGGATTTACGAGGTGCTTTCTTTTTCATTTGGCTCGGTAAAATTTACGGTTGCCTGCCAGTCTCACGGACAGCTTCGGGCAGCTGGAGAATGTACTTTACGGTTCATCATCCGAGAGGACGCAAGTAGGGGAAGAGACTGTGGATGATTAGAATCTGGTTGTAGCTCCGATTCAAGAATCTACAGACTTTGTAACTCGTGGGAACAGTAAGAGTCAGTGTGCATACTATGTTTTACATATCACAGACCCTTGGCCATATGCTACATGCATACAAACTATATATAGCAGTCCACAGTCTTCTATTTCTAGGTTGTCCAGCAAATTGTTTGAAGGATAGATGTTCACAATCCATCAACAGGGATCCTTCAGACGGGTTTCATGCAGTCGAAGTCACCATACAGGGCGTTGGTCTTGTTCAACGACACTCCCAGGTTGTTAAAACGTTGTAGATGTTATAAACCTTGATGTACATTTGATGTTTCATTAATAAGTTGAGCGTGTAGCTCAGACTAATCTCCCTAGTGTCTTGGGTATTACTGAAGGCGCCGTCGAAGTTGTTCATGCCTGTTACTCTTCATGTGATGACCAACACTTCTAGGTTGTTGAAGATGTTTCAGATGACACGAACCTTGTACAATTGGTGTTTCATGGGGTCCAAGAAAAAAATCTTGTTGTGGCTTAGACTAAGCTCCCTTATGACGCGATCGTTACTGAAGGCACCGTCGATGTTGGTGATGTCATTACTCTGCAGATCCAGCACCTCCAGGCGCGGCAGGTTGTAGAAGACATTGTGGATGACCTGGATCTGGTTGTGGCTGAGGTAGAGCTGCTCTAACATGTGATGAAAAGCAAACTGCGCAGTCCTAATGTTGTAGACACAACGAGGGCGTGGTCAGCCATCTTGAACTTAGTTGTAAATCAGAAAAAAAGTGTTCCTCATTTATCATCCGGACTATGTTCAGTGATTAAGTAGAGCTTCTAATATCGCTATCTCCCAATCTCCGTGATATATGGTGACAAACGGACGCCTGGAGTATTTCCGCTTGCCGCGGCGTCCAATAACCGTTTCCGACCCGTCCCGGAAGGAGGGCCGGTAAGAACGGTGATTTGTCATGTAAAAGTAATTATGTTCACAGGCTGCGGGGTCCTGAAAGAGCCCACCTTGTACAGTAATGTATTACCCTTACATCTCTCATTACCTCAATGAAAAGCGGACTGCAGGGCGATTTGAGCTTCTCAGGAATAAATAAAGGTTCAAACAAACAAACAAACAAATAAACAAACAAACAAACAGAGAATCGGAGTCATTCAGAAATCCAATACTATTATAATTCATATGTCTCTGAACGGTCTTTTAGTGAGTGTCCGCTGATCTCTAAGGTCTTCTTGTAGTCTCTACCATTGTATTTAGTTACCATTAAATCTAGAGCTGGTCCAAAACTATCAGGGCGTGTCCACCGAAACATTTTTTAGAACAATATTGTGACAGCCGTTGACATTAGACGTAGAGCTGGCCTACAATTATCAGGGCGTTTCCATCGAACCTTTTTTTAAAAGATTTTTTGACAGCTGAGCAGTCCGGTAAATTTTTGGTCGCTGAACACATTTCATAGTGTTCTAGGAGGCCTCACGAAGTACTGCAACTGTAAGATAGGTGGAACAATTGGTGACAGCTGTTGCTATCAAACGTAGAGCTGGCCTAAAACTATCGGGGCGTTTCCATTGAACCGTTTTCCCCCCAGTTTTTGTGATAGCTGAGCAATCTGGTCAATTTTTGGTCGCTCAACACATTTCATACTGTTCTAGAAGGCCTCACGAAACACTGTAACTGTAAGGTAGGTGGAAGGTTGCCAAAAATGTCTCCTGCTTGATGAGAGTCACGCCGAGTCGCTCCTCAAGGTGAGCCGCTAACGACGGCAATCCGTCATCAAGATGTAATTATGTTGTCAAGAGCTGGAAGCGGTACAGGAAGCGGCTGCCATCTTGTGAGACGTTGTGACGTCGGTGGGGTAGAACAGACAGGTGGGACGTAGACTTGACAGCTTGCCAGGTGAACTATAACGCCCGAAGGTAGTTTTGCCACCTTATTGGCACAGACACAGACGCAGCCACCTGAAGGACTGACGGAAATACCTTATTTCATACATTATAGAAAAATGGCTAAACTTTACTTCCAACACTGTAATAACTATAGGAACTTATCCCTCTAAATTTTCGGTCAATCTGAGTCGAACTTGTTCACAGAATGACCCTTTCTATCTCCAGCAGTGACGTCAGGAAGGCAACAGTTTTGCAGGAGGTGGTCATAAGTATCAGAAAGTCTATGTCACCCCCCGTCTCTGTTGATGTTTATCTTCGTTAGATGTTTATAAACGTTACTAAGATATACATACGAGATTCAACATACAATAGCGAGACACCAAGTGCTTGCAAAGCTGACGGGTTACGCCCTTAGATAGTTATTTCGGCTCATTTAATGCAGATGCATGCTCTGTCACATGGTTGCCTTTCTCAAACAGGCCCTTTCGCTCAAAAGAGTGTTTGTAGTGAAAAAGGTCGTCCGATATAAAATAACCAACCACCTCGGTCTTACAAAGATGGTGTGTTGCATGTTAATACGGTCTGGGACGCGACATAAACAGTCCTGTTTCCATTAACAATACTATCTTGGTTCAAAACAGCACCTATAAAGCTGCTGTGTTCCGTCAATAGCCAAGTATACCAGACGCTCCCCGAAAGATGACTGAAGAGTGACTCCACTCCCTAAGTACCTCACCCCGGCTTCCGGAGCGGCGTGTCTTACATCACTGCGGCTCCTTAGTGTGACATCTTCTTGCCGAAGGCCACGGAGTCTTAGTGTTACGGATGTCACCCGTACGCGCGTCTGTTTCCATTTGCTGGAGGATTTCATACGGCAATGCTGACATGCTGGCATCAAAAAGTCACAAAAAGAAAGGCTGTTATGCCATGAGGGACATGAAATAAATATGAAAAAATGAGTTCAGCAAACATAAATAACCAAGAACAGACTCAACATATACGTCATATTTCATCCTGTTATGTGCTTTCACTCCATGTTTATAGATTTTATGTTTGTATATAATCTGTATCTTTGTTGTATTTTGTGTGACCCAAACCCCATGTCTGACTCATGACCCCAAATGAAGATTTTCATGAATCACCAAAGGTTTAAACAGACACACAAAAAGCATGAGAGTTTTATATCACATGTCTTATGGATTTCATTTTTGAATGATTTTCAGCCAGTAAAGGCCTAGGTGGCGTAGGTAACAACCCCTGCTATAAAGCCTAGTCATATTCTATTGACTTGATATTTCTCCGCATCGGATTTTAAGTGTCCTTGGGACGTCATCCATGTAATTAATCTCGGGTGGCCCTACTGCTCTTCCCGGCTGATGTATTTGTCCTTGGAAGTAAGTCTGGCTCACAGAGCGGGGATTTCACGTCTCCCCGTGCGGCTGAGGATCTCCCGCTTCCGCTCTCATTATCCCCAACGCCACTTGTCGTAAATCCCCAAGCCGCAAACCTCGCTTGTCGTGAATTCTTAAACCGCCCTGGCACGTAATCTCCAAGCAGATCTTACGGTGCCGTAAGATAGTATCAAAGCTTGCTAAGGAGTATAGACGGCCAAAGGGAATCAAACGGACACGTCCGGTAGCATACGCACTCCTAGGCCGGCTTCACTCCTCTGCCAGCTTTTGATACTATCTTATGCTACCGTAGAATCTGCTTGGAGATTAGGGGTGCGGGCAACTCTGTTAATTGTAGGCGCAGTTCTTTCTAGTCTCAGTGTCAGAAAAGATTTTGGCAACATTCATGATATAAATCTTTGTTTGAACTAATATCATACATTGGCAATGACGTGTCTGTTTGTCGAAAACATGTTCTTAGGGATCTCAATGTCAGGTAAGTTAGTCTTCAAAGCGATTTCACTTTGCAGTTTAGTTTCAGTTTCAGTTTATCTATTTTACCAGAAATACCATTTGCTGCCATTACTTTATATCCTCTTAAACGGTTCATTATTTAGTTTATGTCTTCAATCCCTAAACCGACATATTACTGGCAACTCAAATTTAATCGTCATTATTAAGAATCTCAATTCCACTAGATATTTCTTGATTCTAATTTTGCTATTTTGCTGTAAAAAAATCTCTCTATATATTCACTGTTCAATTTGTCTCGAGGCCAGTCTGGTACGAGTAAATCAACCGTCAACGTCGTTCTTAAGTGTATCAATTTTAAAAACCTCTATCCTTTTTTCTGCTGCCATCAATCTTTATCTAAAATATTCAGCTTGTGCCGTAAATCCTACAGTCGTACTGATACACGTTACTCGTAAACTCGAGAATCCACTCGTAAACATAGTCCCTAGAAATCGTAATGTATGGGAAGATTATGGCATCCTTTATAACCTGTCCCTTGATATCGGTAGTTGTCATCAATTCATTTCTGTATCATTCAATTTTCATCGTTAATTCTGACGACGCTCTAGCGATAAAGACAGCTATGCTAGTAGCAAACGCAGTTCGATTTTGGGGGAAGTTTCCTTGATAGCATCTTCTGGACGTCCTTCTGTAGTTCTGCCCACAGCATTTCCTGCCTTCAAGCACTGCCGTACTATTCATAACTATCATTGCATCGCCCTTCAGCATAACACACCAGCTTGTCATCAATCTTTATACACCTTCAATATAAATCTCAGTACAGCGTACGGTTTTATATCTTTCATGGCAGGTGTCGGGCAACATTTCGATACGGTTGCTTTGTCCGCTTTTGTGGTATCTGTTGTTGTATGCATATATGCGTCAGTTTTAGATATGTGAAGTTTGATAATACAATTGTAGAAAAACAGCGTTTTATGGTGGATATGGACGCCACATAATTCCAACGCACTGTGACCACCCGTTTTTATCTGTATTATCCATCTGCTATCACCTCTCTTCAGCATATCGCACAAGCTTTACAGGCGCGCAGTGGCAGCTGGCTATGACATATAACACTACAAGATCTTGCCACACATATGCATTGGAAATCTATATTCAATTATTGTGTAAATCTACTGTACTTAATGTTAAGTACTTTCACTGTAGATTGACTAGTCACAAGCAATACTTTACCGGAACGTCTCTTTTCTCCCCAATCAGAGATGAAATTTCAATTTCTTATTTCATTTTAATGATGATTTCGAGTTGCTTTAGGATTACCGTTGTTCAATTGATTTGCCTTATTTTTCCTTAATTGATTTTCGGTATGTTATCATTTATTTTATTTGACATTGTGATTACTGCTAATATATGAGCATCTAGCTGG